>NC_083607.1:6666666-6969696 GCF_029168945.1 Cannabis sativa | reverse complement strand
TTCATCTGCGAAACCCAAAAATTTATCCCCCTTGATTCAAATCAAGCCCAATCTTTACCAAACTCTCCAGTATACCTATACAATGCATACACAATGATTTCCAGGCAGTAATTCACAGAACAAACCATCACAACCCAAGTTGCCATTAATGAACAAAGCTTGAACTTTAAACCTAAATTTGCATAAAAACTATCTACAGCCATTAAAACCAGTAGCTAGGACTTAGAATCAACTCATCTAAACCCTAAAATTCGAACCTTAAACTTACCTAAACCTAACAGCCACCATATCACAAATTCATTAATTCAAACTATCATAAACTTGAAAATTCACATACACAATGATTCTAGGGTTTACCTTGCTTTGATTCCTCTTGAATCCTTAGCTGAAAACACAACTTAAGCTCCCAAAATTCCTTGCCCCTTGCTGCCTTCGAAGAGAGAAAGAGAGAAGAGAGAGCTTCTCTTGATTTTCTTTGATTTTTTCCTTATTTTCCAAATGAAAAATGAGTTAATTACTTAACTCTTCCAAATTAGATGCTAGGTGTCAACTATATGGGCAGCCACCACACTAACCTTAACCAAAAGACTAAAATGCCCCTAGACTTAAAACTAGGGTATTTCTAAAGCTAGGGGTAAAATGGTCAAAATCCATAACCCCGCTCAATCCCGGTAATTTATTTTCTCTAAAATATTCCCCACTATAAAATAGGGTTCTAAAATTACCCATGTGATTAATCTAGCCATCCATCGCATTTTCCGTTGTCGCCGAATAAAAATTACAAAAATAACATATTACACATATAAGCTAGGTAATACCCCTAGAGTTTAATAAAATCTCCGAAATTGAGAAATTATAACTCTAATATTTATTTCTAAATATTGGGGTCCACATTAAAATTTAATTCACAAATAATAATAAAATAATAAAAATTAGTGCTAATTGCCTTTACTAATTCATAAACTAGAGCGTTCATTACAATTATCCCCCCGTTAATAGGATTTCGTCCCCGAAATCTAACCTGAATAGCTCTGGATGTTGAGTCCTCATATCTGACTCCAACTCCCAGGTGGCTTCTTCCACCTTACTATTCCTCCAGAGCACCTTAACCAGTGCAATAGTCTTGTTCCGAAGAACTTTTTCTTTTCTATCCAAAATCTGAACAGGTTGCTCTTCATAGGATAAGTCTGGTTGAAGTTCAAGGGCTTCATAACTCAAGACATGAGTCGGGTCTGACACGTATTTCCTTAACATAGAAATGTGAAATACGTCATGAACAGCTGACAATGCTGGTGGTAAGGCTAGCCGATACGCTACCCGCCCGAGCCTTCTCAAGTCTGCGAAATGGCCCAATGAACTGGGGCTTAACTTACCCTTCTTCCCGAAGCGTCTAATACCCTTCATTGGTGAAACCCGCAGGAAAACATGTTCCCCTGCTGAAATGTAACATCTACGCGCTTCGGATCAGCATAACTTTTCTGCCTGCTTTGAGAAGCAAGCATCCGAGCCTTGATCTTCTCAATAGCTTCATTGGTCCTCTGCACTAACTCAGGACCCAAGTACTTCCTTTCTCCCCTTTGTCTCGTCCCAATGAATAGGAGAACGACATTTTCTACCATATAACATCTCATAGGGAGCCATCCCTATTGTACTTTGGTAGCTGTTGTTGTAGGAGAATTCAATTAGAGGCAAGTACTTAACCCATGAACCCTCAAAGTCCATGACACAGGCTCGCAATAGGTCTTCTAAAATCTGGATAGTTCTTTACGTGACCATCGGTACGAGGGTGAAAGGCTGTACTAAACTTTAACTTGGTACCCATAGCCTTACGGAGACTCACCCAAAACTTCGATGTGAACTTTGGATCCCCGTACCGATACAATAGATTTAGGGGCTCCATGGAGACGAACTATCTCTTTCACATACAATTCAGCATATTGATCCACTGAATATGTAACTTTCACTGGTAAGAAGTGAGCTGACTTTGTGAATCTGTCCACGATGACCCAAACAGAATCATACATCCCTGTGGTTCTAGGCAAACCAGTTACGAAGTCCATTGTGATGTCCTCCCACTTCCATTCTGGAAGGACTAAAGGCTGTAATAACCCCGCCGCCTGCGATGTTCAAATTAATCACGGCAAGTTAAACATTTGGACACGTAGTCCACCACATCTCTTTTCATCCCATACCACCAAAAGTAGGGTTTCAAATCCTGATACATCTTGGTGGTTCCCGGATGCAACGAATAAGGTGTGGTGTGAGCTTCATCAAGTATCTCTTTCTTAAGCTCATCCACACTAGGAACACAAACTCGAACTTTATAAAGTAACATTCCACTGTTCGAGACTGTAAAACCTTTAGGCCGACCAGCTATCACTTCATCTCGAACTTTAACTAGTTCGGGATCTTCCAGTTGTGCCTTTCTGATTCTCTCCAACAGATCAGATTGGAGTGTTAAATTATGTAGTTTCCCGACCACGAATTCAATTCCTGCACTAACCATTTCCGAGGCTAGCTGAGGAGCTATCATAACCGTAGTACACACTTGACCGGAACCTTTTCTGCTCAGAGCGTCGGCCACAACATTGGCTTTCCCGGGGTGATACAGTATTTCACAATCGTAGTCCTTAACCAACTCCAACCACCTTCTCTGCCTCATATTCAGATCTTTTTGGGTGAAAAAGTATTTAAGACTTTTATGATCCGTATAAATCTCACACTTTTCACCGTAAAGATAATGTCGCCAAATCTTTAAAGCAAAAACCACAGCGGCGAGCTCTAAATCATGAGTTGGGTAACGCTGCTCATAATCCTTCAGTTGACGAGAGGCATAAGCTATGACTCTGTCAGCTTGCATCAGAACGCATCCCAGACCCTGTCTGGATGCATCACAATACACAACAAATTTCTCTTGATCTGATGGCAAAGCTAACACCGGAGCTGTTATAAAACGCTGCTTCAACTCCTGAAAGCTTGATTCACACTTATCCGACCACACAAATCTCTCGATTTTTCTTGGTCAATTCGGTTAGGGGCATAGAAAGTTTAGAAAATCCTTCGACGAAACGTCGATAATACCTGCTAACCCGAGAAAACTTCGAATTTACGTCACTGAGACTTGGGCCTCGGCCAATTCTTCAACCGATTCTATCTTGTTTGGATCAACCATAATTCCATTTTTCCCAACTATGTGACCCAAAAAGGACACCTCGGACAACCGAATTCGCACTTTTTGAACTTGGCATACGGCTTGTGATCTCTAAGTCGTTTGTAACACCATTCGGAGATGATGCTCGTGCTCCTCTTCTGACTGAGAGTACACAAGAATGTCATCGATAAACACTATAACGCAGTTATCGAGGAAATCCTTGAATACCCTATTCATGAGATCCATAAAGGCCGCAGGGAGCATTAGTCAATCCGAATGACATTACCGAAACTCATAGTGCCCATATCTCGGTTCTAAAGCGGTCTTCGGTATGTCCTCCTCCCGAATTACCGAGTTGATGATAACCGGTACCGTAAATCAATTTTCGAAAACACCGTCTTTCCTTGAAGCTGATCGAACAGATCATCGATCCTAGGCAACGGGTACTTGTTCTTAATCGTCAGCTTGTTTAGTTCCCGATAATCAATACACATTCTGAGGGAACCATCTTTCTTCTTTACAAAAGAACCGGAGCTCCCCGGGGCGATACACCGGGTCGAATAAACCCAATATCAAGCATCCCCGGAAGTTGTAACTTAAGCTCCTTGAGTTCCGCTGGAGCCATTCTATATGGAGCTTTAGAAACAGGTTCGACTCCAGGTGCCAGATCAATTACGAAATCAATCTCTCGCTGTGGCGGCAATCCCGGCAATTCCTCGGGAAACACATCAAGAAAATCTTTCACCACCCGGACTATCTCAGGCCCAAATGTTTCAGGTCTGCTGGAGTCAAATACTACCGCTAGAAATCCTATACAACCATTGCATAGTAAATCCCTAGCTCTCAACACGAAATAGCGGGATCCGAGACCCCCGAATCGATCCAACATAAACAAATGGATCTTCACCTTCCGCTGAAAAATCACCATTTTACGTCTACAATCTATACTGGCCGAATACTTGGATAAAAAATCCATTCCCAGTATAATATCAAACTCAGTTAATTTCAATTCTATAAGGTCAGTACTCAATTCCCTATCTTCGATCCTAATCGGCATAGACCTAATGCGCCTATTAGAGATAACCAATTCCCCGCTAGGCATTAGGGTTCCAAACCCTCTTTCTAAAATGTCACAAGGTCTACCCAAAAGATCAATCACCCTTGTAGCCACATATGAACGTGTAGCTCCCGAGTCAAATAATACTGTAAATAACAAGTTGTTGACGGGAAGCTGACCTGTCACAACAGAAGGACTGGCTGCAGCATCAGCTTGGGTGATGGCAAACACACGAGCAGGAACCGGTTTCACCTCAACTTTTGGCTCCTCTTTCTTTGCCTGGGGGCAATCTTTCTTGAAATGCCCCACCATGCCACATAGAAAGCATGTCTTAGGTTACACTCTCCCGGATGATGTTTCTTGCACCTTGGACACTCAGGATAAGAATAACCCTGTCGTCCTCCTCTACCTTGGTTCCCACGGAACCGCTTGCTTTGCCCCGAGCCACCAGAAGCTGGAACAACCTTTCTTTTCTGCTCAATGGTGGAGTCACCACCATCCCTACCATAAACAGGAGTAGGAACAGTGGGGGTTCCACCAACACTCGGAGTCACCCGGGGCTCCTGAAGAAATTTTACTGCACCTTCGGCTCTCAAAGCCTTCTCAACCATATCAGCATACGTGGTTGCTTCGGTAGTGGTAATAACCAGATCATGCCGGATCTTTGCACTCAAACCCGCTAAATATTTTTCTTTCTTACTAAAGTCCGTGGGCACAATTCCTGCCAATTTAGCCAACCGATCAAATTTCGTTGTATACTCGGATCGACATACCCTCGGTCGAACTAGATCAGTGAACTCTTTCCGCTTTGCACTGCGGACCGCTTCATTGTAATACTTGGAGTTAAATAACTCCCTGAATTCTTCCCAAGTCATCAGCGTGACGTCCCGTGTGAGGGTTATCAATTCCCACCACACAAGGGCATCTTCCTGAAACTGGAAAGTGGCGCAGGTCACCCGATCATTTCCAACCACTCCCATAAAGTTGAGAATACGCTCAATCATCGAAAGCCATTGCTCGGCCTTCATCACATCAGGGCCTCCCAGAAACACTGGAGGTGCCTGTTTTCGAAATCTTTCGTACAACGGTTCCATACGGTTGCCAACAACGGGTTGTTACCGCCGGCACCGCCGGAACCGCAACGGCCGAACTTCTTGAGGAGGCACGGCGGGAGGACCCCCCGCCTCGGCCTACGAATCTCTTCGTCTTGCTGACGAATTCTCTCTTGCATTTCAGCAAATCTTTGCTCCCAATCAGGAGGAGCTTGAGGTGGATTTACAGGGCGACCACCCTGAGCTCTACCACGGCCACGGCCGCGACCACGGGATTTTGAGGATTCCCCGACCGCCTCCGCCTCAACCATGCCACCCTGGCTTCTTGTATTTCGCGGGGCGTCCATTTAATAGGACTTAGCCTGCGAATCCATAAGGTAGGCAGGTTAGACGGCGATCAAAATTAACACCGCTCTTAATAGCAAAAGGCAACGCACTTTCTTTTCTTTTTAAAGAAATATATTTAATTTAAATCTAATATGCTTCCTAACATGCTTTTACATCACACTTATTTAAAATACTAAACAAGTACGGGCTTGCGAGCCGTGAACCGAGCTTTCTCTGATGAAGATTGTACATGTCATAGCAAGCTTCGGTAGACAAACCTGGCGGCTCTGATACCAAAATTGTAACGCCCTAATGCTAAGGCACGCTACAGTGCTTTTTCAATTATTGTGCAAACTTTGCTATTCAAAGTAATTTCTCGAAAAACGTGTCAAATTAAAATTTTTGCCTTAAACATTAAACTTTATAAAATAATATAATATTTACAAATCCCGGGATCCCGATTTCAAACTTTTGAAAATTTCTTGTTTAAACTTTACATTCAAAATATACAAGTTCGGTCGCACGGCCGACTTTCAAAATACAACACCCAGATGTCCCGAGACCGAACACTCCAGGTCGCGCTGCTTGACATGTACAATCTCACCCGAGCTCAGGTTCACTCCTGTTCAGCTTTCGCCTTTCCTTTACCTACACATAGAAGCGAAAACCGTGAGTCGACGGACTCGCAAGAAATGCATATAACATACCATATAATTTCAGACCCGTAAATAGGCGCCCATACACCTATTTACGAGCTTAACGTATGAGCATGAACGTTCAATACCGTGGTACGACCACTATACCACATACACAACGTACCTAGCTGTACGAGTGTTGGTAGGGTTTACCTCGATCAGTGAGTAACACTGAGTAATGTACCACACACCTTAGCATTTTTCTATGCTTGTGTTGGTATCACCGTATCGTACTCAAATCAACAACAATCACTGTACCAATACATTCTATAACTTAATTATACAAGTGTTGGTAGTGTTTAACATAACTCAAGCATGCATATATAAACACATATACACACATTCAGATAATCACATCATACATTATACACAATTCTTACCGTTTTCCGAATTCAAGTGTCTTTGGCCGACCTGAACGGAATTCACGTGCTAGATGGATGCCCTAATCACAATAACGGTAACACGGATGAGTTGACTCGCCAAATCACTTTTCGGGACTTAAAACTCGAAACTAAAAGTTTCCTATCAATAAACCTCATGGCAATACCCTATATAACCCAAAATTGGCTAAAACTAGGGTTACGGAAAACCCCCAACGGGCGACGGATCCAACGGTATCCGATTCGGGTCACCAACCTGGTCGAGGTTGGTATAGACCACCCAGAACCGGAATTCCGGTTCATCTGCAGAAACCCAAAAATTTATCCCCCTTGATTCAAATCAAGCCCAATCTTTACCAAACTCTCCAGTATACCTATACAATGCATACACAATGATTTCCAGGCAGTAATTCACAGAACAAACCATCACAACCCAAGTTGCCATTAATGAACAAAGCTTGAACTTTAAACCTAAATTTGCATAAAAACTATCTACAGCCATTAAAACCAGTAGCTAGGACTTAGAATCAACTCATCTAAACCCTAAAATTCGAACCTTAAACTTACCTAAACCTAACAGCCACCATATCACAAATTCATTAATTCAAACTATCATAAACTTGAAAATTCACATACACAATGATTCTAGGGTTTACCTTGCTTTGATTCCTCTTGAATCCTTAGCTGAAAACACAACTTAAGCTCCCAAAATTCCTTGCCCCTTGCTGCCTTCGAAGAGAGAAAGAGAGAAGAGAGAGCTTCTCTTGATTTTCTTTGATTTTTTCCTTATTTTCCAAATGAAAAATGAGTTAATTAGTTAACTCTTCCAAATTAGATGCTAGGTGTCAACTATATGGGCAGCCACCACACTAACCTTAACCAAAAGACTAAAATGCCCCTAGACTTAAAACTAGGGTATTTCTAAAGCTAGGGGTAAAATGGTCAAAATCCATAACCCCGCTCAATCCCGGTAATTTATTTTCTCTAAAATATTCCCCACTATAAAATAGGGTTCTAAAATTACCCATGTGATTAATCTAGCCATCCATCGCATTTTCCGTTGTCGCCGAATAAAAATTACAAAAATAACATATTACACATATAAGCTAGGTAATACCCCTAGAGTTTAATAAAATCTCCGAAATTGAGAAATTATAACTCTAATATTTATTTCTAAATATTGGGGTCCACATTAAAATTTAATTCACAAATAATAATAAAATAATAAAAATTAGTGCTAATTGCCTTTACTAATTCATAAACTAGAGCGGTCATTACAACTCACATAAATTATATTTCTACAAAAATATAGATTTATATGTTTCAAATACATTTAAATATTAAGTAGAGAAATAGTGCATTTTGCATATTAAGATAGTGAGATCAAATATAAAATGGAGAATACTACATTAAAATTCGTGAGTATGGATAAACTCTCAGTCCATTTGCAAAGTTCCTTTAAAAGCATGGGTTCATTGTTGGAATTTATTTTACCAGGATCTTAGATCTACTCACAAGTATGTTTATTAACACACTATATATGAACTTTCTAAAACGATGAAATAAACACATATAAAGTTTAGGAAACCTTACATTGGGTGCAGCGGAATTAAATGACTCCTTCCGTTCAGATATCTAGCCCTTGATTCCTTTTGGTAGCAGAGCATTATCAATATCTGAACCTGGATCTCTTTCTCTGAATCTTTGATGCTGAAACTCCTTCTTGCTGAAAGTCTTTCTTCACGATCTTCCTCACTATGATTGAGGTATCACTTGTTGTGTGTGGGCACTACTCATACACTAAGAATTTCGAAATTCAAGAGGGAAGAGAAAGAAGAAGTGGCAGCTAAAGATAGGGAGAGAGAAAGGCTCAGGTTTTTCTCTGAAGGAAAAATAGAAAATTTAAGTGTAATTTTCCTGAAGCCTTCACTATCTATTTATAGCATTCCACTAGGGTTAGGTTTGAATTATTTGGCATTAAAATAATGAAAATATCAGTTTAAATTTCCTACAAAAGTGGCTGGCCCTATACTAGTGGATTTGGGCCTCACTTTTTGCAATTTTGCAGTTTTACCTTTTCTGTATCTGATTTTCTCAAAAACGCCAATTTTCTAATTCAACCATTTAAATGCCAATTCTAACTATTTAATAACTATGAATAATTATTAAATAATATTGTCATTTATCATATTTATTAATTGAACCATAGAAAGTATCATAATTAACAAATATGCCCCTAAAACTCTTTCTTTACAATTTCGCCCTTACTTAGTGAAAAATTCACAAATAGACATAGTCTAGTTTGAGAATTACAATTGATTAATCAAAACCAATTACATGAGTCTTACAAGCAATATTATCTCAACTAGTGGGGGGACCATGGGTCTATATAACCGAGCTTCCAATAAGTAGATCAAGAATTTAGCACTAAAATTCACTAACTTATTAATTCTTCGTTGAATCCACGCATAGAACTTAGAATTGCACTCTCAGTATATAGAATGCTCTATATGTTCCACCACATAGACACATCATTAGTTATCCATTGTTATAATCCTAATGTGATCAATTATCCTCTATATGAATGATCTACACAGTAAAGGGATTAAATTACCGTAACACCCTACTATGTATTTTATCCTTAAAACACTTGACCCCGTATAAATGATATTTCAGCTTATGTGAAATGAGATCTCCACCATTTATTTTCGTTTGGTCAAGCTCGAAGGAGATCATCCTTTGCTTACTATTCGCCAGATAGAAGCTATAGATTCTATGTTTATGCTAGCGCTCCCACTCAATTGCACTACCGTGTTCCCAAAAAGTACGTATCACCCTGACCTAAAAGTAGGCTTAACTAACAATTCAAGGAACACGAATAGCCTTTCAAGATTGAGCCTAATCATAACAGGATTAAGATCATTTGATCTAGGATCAACTAGGCGATATTGACTTGAATAGATTTTACGGTAAGTTTAATTAAATCTAAGTCAAAGTTCAATATCGGTCCCTTCCGATGCATACTCCATGCATCCAACCTGAGCTTTACTTTAACCAATGTTCTGGAAAGAACATAGTATTTCTCCAAATACAAGTAAACTCTTATTGTAGATTATCATATCAGTAAAACCCTGTGTCTGATAAATCTAGGAAACTTTATTCACATAGTCATGCTTACTTTCCAATGTGTTGACGACACAATAAACAAGATCAAGTATGTGAAAAGGGTTTCAGATGAATCTATACATTATGTACATATAATCATGAAATAAATCATGTAAACCATGCAACATTAAATGTTATTTCTGATCTATATTAATAAGTAAATTTGATTATATTGAAATGAGTTTTATTTAGGGCATAAAACCCAACAAACTCTCACTTGCACTAATATAAAACAAAAAGTGTGTTTCAAATATCTCAACACCTTGATATACAAATCAAGTGTAGTAGTAGTAAACTCCTCGTAATACAATTTTCGAAAATGCATGTTAAAATAAAAAATTAATCCTGGAAAAATTATTCTAATTTAATGTTGGCCCAAAATTAATTAATAAAATTAATTTACAACAAAAAATATAATTTTCCTATTTAATTAAATATATAAGAAAAATTTCAAATATTTAAGTATGATGATGAAAATCAACTTAAATATTAATTTTCTATTTAATTAAATACACTAGAAAAATACTTCAAGCAAAAATATCATCTATCTAGATTTTCCTTTGACTAATTAATTCAATTTCTAATAATATACTTTAATTCAATTTATTTTAAATTAATCAATAAATGAAAAAATCATTGATTTAAGTTGATCCAAGAATTAATTAAAATAAATAATTAATTTACAACTTAATCTATTTTTCAAGATAAAATTCGAAATTCTAGCATTTAAGAAATGCAATTTCGAAAATTGATTAATAAAATAAAGAAAAAATATATTTTGAAAATTATTTAAATTTAGTTGAAAAAATAAAGTTCAACTAAAAATAATTTTCTATTTAATTTAATGTCATGAAAAAGAAATATTTAAGTATGATGATAAAAATCAACTTAGATATTCAATTTTCAAATTAATTAAATGTATTAAATTCAAGAAATAAATAATTAAGTGTAGAGAAGGCTTAATTATTAGTCTCTAGTTTAATACTAGGAAAAATATACTTAAAATAAATTGTACCAAAATTAATTATATAAATAATTAATTTCACAATGTATAATATTTTCCTATTTAATATTAGAATTAATAAGTAGTCTAGAAATAACTATCTAGAAAATATCTTATTTGACTAAGTATCTTTTCCACAAAATTTGAAAAAAATATCTAATTTAAGTTGTATTAGAAAAAATCTAGAACTTAAATATTTTCAAATTTAAATTTAATTAAATATCAAAAATTAAGTTGTAACCACTTAATTCAAAAATATTACATTTTAAGTTAATATTCGAAAAGATATTAACTTAAAAAATATCTAAAGAATCTTAATAACCAATGCCTAAAATTCCTCAACTTAATTTTGAAATTTGAAATTCAAAAGATATTCAGATTTAAGTTGGTTAGTTGTAGATAACTAAATATCAACTTAAATAAGAATATTTAATGAAAAATTTAAATTAAGTTCCAGAAAGAATCTAGATGGTTATAATTCTATATTTAATTAAATACAAGAAAATACATATAGTTTAGCTTAAAATAAAGAATTCTTTAAACTATAATTTTCTTAAATTAATTTCAAAATAAATGAAATTAATTATGTTGCTAATCAATTTTATTAGGTTAAACTAGTTTAATTAACCTAGTACAGTTATTCAAATCAAGCAAATGGGCCTTCACAATTGGGGTAGTTCATGTGAGGGGGTGCTGGGTTCAGTATGTCGTACCCACTACTATGGCTCCCAACTCTCACACAAGGCCCAAAAGAGAGGAATTTAACCTTAATAAGAATAACTGTTATTAATTGAATAAGCCCAATAACTAAATGGGCCTAAATAAATTCTATCAAGAACTATGATAATTTATTTTAGCAACAACAACCTATATGTATCTATAATTAAATTAAACACATAGGCTCACACAGGCACACTTTGGATGGGTCCTACCATGTGTTAGAGATATTATTACAATGGAAGAAAATCAAAATTTATTACAACTCTTATTGTAAAATAATACAAGGACTAAAATAAGAGATTGATTAAATATATGTTACAACAACATAATATACAACATATATACACTATATATATTATATAAGAAATATAGAAGAAGATAAGAACACATGCAATATAAAATATGTATATATAATAAGAGAATAATATATATATAAACACTCACTCACAACCTTGAGTGTAGATTAGTGGGGATCACCATGACTTGAACAAGGTATTACACCTTTGTCCAAAAGCTTATTTCCCCCTATCTCTAAGCACTAAGGGAACTCTCTAGGAAATAGCTTTGGGAATTATCAAGTCTTAGGGTTTTCTAGCAATGTGCTTTTTTTGATAGAAAACTTCATCTCTCAATGAGCACATTAGACTCCTTTATATAGTGTTTAGGTGATCACTCTTAGGATTCAAACACACCATCTCATTTCTCTCATAAAATGAGCATTAATATAGTTTGTAACAACTATATTTCAAACCATTTGAATCCTATCATCAAATTGTGTAACATCTCTTTTATTACACAATATTATGATCAACCAAAAGAAGTTACAAAAGCAATTAACTTTGTAACTCTTCTCCATGTTATAAAGTGTAGGTTACAATTTTAGGTTAAATAAATTATATGTTAAACAATTTATTTACCAAACACCTAATACATATTATTCACATAATAATATATATTACTACATTTTAATCTACACTTATTATAATTATAAAATAATATAACAATCCCCCACTAGATTAAAATGTGTAACGCACTTGTAACATTTATTTAATCAATCAAAATATTATATCAAAATATAACATTCCCCCACTTTGATTAAATAAATACACACTTTCAAAGAAGTCTTGCTTAGGTGCTGCAACGCCCTAATGCTAAGGCACGCTACAGTGCTTTTTCAAATAATGTGCAAACTTTGCTAATCAAAGTGATTTCTCGAAAAGCGTGTCAAATTAAAATTTTTGCTTTAAACATTAAACTTTGTAATTTAATAAAATATTTACAAGTGCCGGGATCCCGATTTTTAAAACCTTACAAACTTTACTTTTTAAACATACATTCCAAAATATACAGATTTACAGGTCGCACAGCGACATTCAAAATACAACTCCCAGATGTCCCGAGACCGAACACTCCAGGTCGCGCTGCTTGACATGTACAATCTCACCCGAGCTCAGGTTCACTCCTGTTCAGCTTTCGCCTTTCCTTTACCTACACATGGAAGCAGAAACTGTGAGTCGACAGACTCAGTAAGAAATGCATATAACATACCATATAATTTCCGACCTGTAAATAGGCGCCCATACACCTATTTACAGAGCTTAACAGATGAGCATGAACGTTCAATACCAGGGTACAACCACTATACCACATACACAACGTACCTCGCCGTACGAGTGTTGGTAGGGTTTATCCCGTTCACTGAGTATCACTGAGTGATGTACCACACACCTTAGCATTTTCTATGCTTGTGTTGGTATCACTGTATCGTACTCAAGTTAACAACAATCATTGTACCAATACACGCTCACAAGTATTGGTAGTGCTTAACATATTTCAAGCATGCATATATAAACACATATACATACATTCAGATAATCACATCATACATTATACACAGTTCTTACCTGTTTTCCGAATTCAAGTGTCTTTGGCCAGGCACGAACGGAATTCACGTGCTAGATGGATGCCCTAATCACAATAACGGTAACACAGATGAGTGACTCGCCAAATCACTTTCCGGGACTTAAAACCCGAAACTAAATGTTCTCCTATCAATAAACCTCATGGCAATACCCTATATTACCCAAAATTAGCCAAAACTAGGGTTCTGGAAAAATTCCCAACAGGCAGACCGGATCCAACCGGTATCCCGGTTCTGGGTCACCAACCGGTCGACCGGTTGGTACAGACCACCCAGAACCGGAATTCCGGTTCATCTGCAGAAACCCAAAAAAATTCTCCCCCTTGATTCAAATCAAGTCCAATCTTTACCAAACTCTCCAGAGCTCCTAAACAAGGCATACACAATAAAACCCAGCCAGTATTTCACAGAAAAACTCAGTAAATAACAACTTGCCATTAAAGCTTAAAGCTTGAACTCAAAGCTTAGAATTGCTCAAAACCAATAACCAATCTTTAAACCAGCTACCATGAACTAGAATTAAGCTAAACAAACCCTAAAATTCGAACTAAGCAAACCTTAAACCCTAACAGCCCCTATTACCCAATATCACTTCAAAAACCAACTTACAACTTCAAGAACTTGAAAGAGAAAGGAGCTAGGGTTACCTTAGATAATTTCCCTTGAATCCTTGGATGGAAATACAGAAATTGTGAAGAAAATTCTGGGTTTTTCCTTCTGGTTGAGATAGCCGAACCCCAAGAGAGAGAAAGGAGAAAAAATGGTTCTTGATTTCTAATTTTTCTTTTTTCTTTTCTTTTCTTTTTGACTTTCCTAAATTGGAAAAAGGATTTGATTAAATCCCTTGCTGCCCAAAAATGACTAGGTGTCATCCTCACAATCAGCCACCTAATCCCCCCTTAAAAGACTAAAATGCCCTTTAAATCAAACTTAGGGTAATTTTGAAACTAGGGGTAAAATGGTCAAATTCCATAACCCCGCTCAATCCCGATAATTTATTTCTTCTAAAATATTCCTCACTAGGAAATAGGGTTCTAAACTTACCCATGTGATCAATCTAGCCATCCATCGCATTTTCCGTTGTCGCCGAGCAAAAATTACAAAATTAACATATTTCACATATAAACTAAATAATACCCCTAGAGTTTAATAAAATCTCCGGAATTGAGAAATTATAACTCAAATATTTATTTCTAAATATTGGGATCCACAAATAAATTAATTCACAAATAATAATAAAATAATAAAAATTAGTGCTAATTGCCTTTTCTAATCCACAATACTAGAGCGGTCATTACAGGTGCATTAGGTAAAATGTCTTTCGACTTGAATTTTACCTTAGTGTAGTTACCACAAAGTTTGATGAAATTTTGGTTGCCGTAGCATTGAACCACTATTTCTTTAGTACAAACCGGTGATAACACACACACCCTCGCTAATGCTCACTTGAGACCGCTTGTCTCGCTCTTGCACCGTTAATGGCCATGTGCAAAATTCCAATTCATAGACTCTCTAGAGAATACTCCCAATTCTCATAAGAGGCGGCACCACCTCTAGTCCATATAGGTGGAGTTTTAGTGTCTCACCACTCGTTAGACACTTCTTAAGCTTAAGTGAGTTTTCTTAAGCTTAAGCTCCATTAAAAAACCTTTTGGTTTTAACCCTCAATTTTACAACATGTACTCATCCATAGATGGGACATTTGAGTACCACATTCACTCTATTGACTTGTTATTACCTATTGAACTTAAGACTAGATTTTTACTAGTGTTAAGATAGGTTACCATCAATGAGCAAAACGCTAAGGGAGTTTAGGTCCCATCCCTCGAAAATTCATGCTTTAATCTTGTACGGAGATTAAGCGATTTGTTATAACTTCTCACTATTGATTCCATGTGAATCATGCATGCCAAAATATAGTGTTCACTTTGTGACCACTTTTCTCCTTAAGTACTTAAGCTTTGAAAATTCAATCATAAAAGATTAATTTCCACACAACTCAAATTCTCAATAATTTTGATACCAAACATATCAAAAATACACCAATTTAGACACCAAACATGTTTAAATTCTCATATTTTATTTTTAGACACCAAGTATGTCTAAACTTTCTCATATTAGAGTATACACCCCCACACTTTCACATTTCATTATCAAGACAATATCTTGATTTTAAAATATAGAAGACCACTTTGTCTCTATAACTCTTTTAATTAATTTCCTTCTTGAAATTATTTTCACTAAATTTTGACACCAAAATATGTCAAAATTTTACATATGCACATAGCCAAAATATACTCCACTTTGATTAAATTCTAAATCAAATAAATTAATCAATAATGTCTCAACACATTTTGATTAAATTTGTGGCTCACCCCCACATTTTTACCATAAAGTGTATATAAAATATCACTTTTGTGTATTTTCCTCTTCAAATGACTCTTTAAGGCTACTTTAAAAATACTATTTGACATTTTTAGTTTTCTCAACAAAATTAAAATATCAAACTCACATTACTACTCATAAAATAATGTGATTATTTTTACTCATAATTTTAAGGTTATCTCCTTATTGAGATTAGCCCAAAATTATACAAAAGTTAACAAAATTCTCATCAATTTTGTTCACAACTTTGATCATTTAAGATTCAAAATTGCTTCTCCAATTTTGTTATCTTTTCACTATTTTTGAATCCACAATGATTCATTTACTTTGAGTCTAAAATTGTTCTTTCAATTTATGACTCATTTCACAAGTTTGGATCCACTATGATCTTAATTGTTCTTGCTTATGATCACAATGTAAGTCCAATAAAAGTGTAACTCTTATAGTCCACTTTTTCTTATCTCATAATATGAGATGATTATCTCTTATAATCCAATAAAAGATGTAACTTCTCAAAATCCATCTTTTATTATCTCATAAAGTGAGATGTTCACCACCAAATTGAATAAGAATTCAAATCTATTCTTTATTCACAAAATAGATGATAATAATTTTCACATCAATAGTAATAAACACTATTATATTACTATCAACATTATTATCATACTATATAACTCATACATTAATATAATATGTATGTTACTAATCAACATCTTATATGTAACATACACATAATATCAATATTAAATTCACAATATATATGTTACATATCTCATACATATATATAACATATATACTATAATATACATATATATCATATGCACATAATATATACATTAATTACACAACTATATATGTTACATACCTCATACATATATAACATATATACACACTAGTATACATGATATATATTATATACACATATCTCATATAAATACATAGAAAATAAGTATTTCTACATATTTAATTTCACAATATATATATATTATGTCATATCTCATCATATATGTAATACACATAACTCATATACATGTTATATATTATATATCTCATATATATACACATACAAACATATAATAAATTCAAATATCATATTATATATCACTATATATTATATGATATAAACTCATAATCACATATATGTCACATATATATAACTCATATATATATATATTATATATTACTATCATATAAAATAGTAAATCACATAATATACACCACCATGCTCACCCATGAATGGTTTTCACATAAAATCTCTTATCCTTGTATTTTCAAAATCTTGATTTATCTCCTCTTCCATTGAAAAGGGATAAGCTTTTGATTGTTAGAGATATTATTACAATGGAAGAAAATCAAAATTTATTACAACTCTTATTGTAAAATAATACAAGGACTAAAATAAGAGATTGATTAAATATATGTTACAACAACATAATATACAACATATATACACTATATATATTATATAAGAAATATAGAAGAAGATAAGAACACATGCAATATAAAATATGTATATATAATAAGAGAATAATATATATATAAACACTCACTCACAACCTTGAGTGTAGATTAGTGGGGATCACCATGACTTGAACAAGGTATTACACCTTTGTCCAAAAGCTTATTTCCCCCTATCTCTAAGCACTAAGGGAACTCTCTAGGAAATAGCTTTGGGAATTATCAAGTCTTAGGGTTTTCTAGCAATGTGCTTTTTTTGATAGAAAACTTCATCTCTCAATGAGCACATTAGACTCCTTTATATAGTGTTTAGGTGATCACTCTTAAGATTCAAACACACCATCTCATTTCTCTCATAAAATGAGCATTAATATAGTTTGTAACAACTATATTTCAAACCATTTGAATCCTATCATCAAATTGTGTAACATCTCTTTTATTACACAATATTATGGTCAACCAAAAGAAGTTACAAAAGCAATTAACTTTGTAACTCTTCTCCATGTTATAAAGTGTAGGTTACAATTTTAGGTTAAATAAATTATATGTTACACAATTTATTTACCAAACACCTAATACATATTATTCACATAATAATATATATTACTACATTTTAATCTACACTTATTATAATTATAAAATAATATAACAATCCCCCACTAGATTAAAATGTGTAACTCTCATAGTCCACTTTTTCTTATCTCATAATATGAGATGATTATCTCTTATAATCCAATAAAAGATGTAACTTCTCAAAATCCATCTTTTATTATCTCATAAAGTGAGATGTTCACCACCAAATTGAATAAGAATTCAAATCTATTCTTTATTCACAAAATAGATGATAATAATTTTCACATCAATAGTAATAAACACTATTATATTACTATCAACATTATTATCATACTATATAACTCATACATTAATATAATATGTATGTTACTAATCAACATCTTATATGTAACATACACATAATATCAATATTAAATTCACAATATATATGTTACATATCTCATACATATATATAACATATATACTATAATATACATATATATCATATGCACATAATATATACATTAATTACACAACTATATATGTTACATACCTCATACATATATAACATATATACACACTAGTATACATGATATATATTATATACACATATCTCATATAAATACATAGAAAATAAGTATTTCTACATATTTAATTTCACAATATATATATATTATGTCATATCTCATCATATATGTAATACACATAACTCATATACATGTTATATATTATATATCTCATATATATACACATACAAACATATAATAAATTCAAATATCATATTATATATCACTATATATTATATGATATAAACTCATAATCACATATATGTCACATATATATAACTCATATATATATATTATATATTACTATCATATAAAATAGTAAATCACATAATATACACCACCATGCTCACCCATGAATGGTTTTCACATAAAATCTCTTATCCTTGTATTTTCAAAATCTTGATTTATCTCCTCTTCCATTGAAAAGGGATAAGCTTTTGATTGTTAGAGATATTATTACAATGGAAGAAAATCAAAATTTATTACAACTCTTATTGTAAAATAATACAAGGACTAAAATAAGAGATTGATTAAATATATGTTACAACAACATAATATACAACATATATATACTATATATATTATATAAGAAATATAGAAGAAGATAAGAACACATGCAATATAAAATATGTATATATAATAAGAGAATAATATATATATAAACACTCACTCACAACCTTGAGTGTAGATTAGTGGGGATCACCATGACTTGAACAATGTATTACACCTTTGTCCAAAAGCTTATTTCCCCCTATCTCTAAGCACTAAGGGAACTCTCTAGGAAATAGCTTTGGGAATTATCAAGTCTTAGGGTTTTCTAGCAATGTGCTTTTTTTGATAGAAAACTTCATCTCTCAATGAGCACATTAGACTCCTTTATATAGTGTTTAGGTGATCACTCTTAGGATTCAAACACACCATCTCATTTCTCTCATAAAATGAGCATTAATATAGTTTGTAACAACTATATTTCAAACCATTTGAATCCTATCATCAAATTGTGTAACATCTCTTTTATTACACAATATTATGATCAACCAAAAGAAGTTACAAAAGCAATTAACTTTGTAACTCTTCTCCATGTTATAAAGTGTAGGTTACAATTTTAGGTTAAATAAATTATATGTTACACAATTTATTTACCAAACACCTAATACATATTATTCACATAATAATATATATTACTACATTTTAATCTACACTTATTATAATTATAAAATAATATAACACCATGTTGCTAGGTCATACACAGATGAAAGAAGATTGTAAATATACCTGTTACAAATTATTATCTTGACCAAGGGAGCCATCAGATCATTAGATCTGGCAAAAAGTAACCATGGCTATTTGCAATCAAGTAATAATAGGTTTTGAAAACTTACAAACAAGTTAAAACACATACTCCTGCAACAAGGTTAGTTGGATAGTTGGATGTAGGATTTATTTAATTTTAAATTAAATATTTAATTTCGAAAATAATTAATTAATTAAAAAAAATAATTTTTCGAAAATTTAAAAAAAATTTGAATCATTCAAAATTTTAAAAAAAAATTAAATTTAAAATTAAACCTACAATTTTGAAAAATTAGGTTTCAACCAACCTAAATATCATTTCAAAATTTGCTAACTACTTTTAAAATTTAAATGTTATTTCTTAAATAAAAATTAGAAAAGATAAGTTAAATATCTTTTTCAGATTTTAAATTTAATTTAAATAAATAAAATAACAAAATTTAAAAGTTAGCAAAATATCTTACATCTATTTAAAATTACATGATTATAATTATCTTATTTTAAATTTAAATAAGGTCAAAATATCTAAAAAATATTTAATTTAAAAAATATATATAAAATCTGACCTTAAATTTAAAATTAAGATAAGATATAATCAAATTTAAAAATAAGATAGATTTTTAAGCAAGAAGATAGATACTAATTCTATTCAAATTCAAATTACACTAATATCTTGAATTAAATTGAAAAATATTAAATTAATTCAAAAAGATAATTAGAATTGAATTAGGAATAGTAATAGTATAAATACAAAATTATGCCAAAAATCGGAAGTTAATTCCATGAAAAAGCATGAAAAATCGAAGAAAAACAAAAAAAAAAATTGTGAACTGTACGGACACTTTCGCGATCGCAGGAAAATTTCAGCACAGCCCCGATTTTTTCAAATCTTCAAAAATTCATAACTAATTCAAATAAAATCGAAATTGAGTTCTGTAAAAGGCTAACTTGCTTAATTTTTCCCATACTATCCAATAAAAATAATTCCAGAAACAAAATCGCAATTATGTTTTACGAAAATTTACAAACATCAATCAATCATCAAATAACACTCAATACAACATGATACCATCCAAAAACATACAAACAATCGTTTTAAAGTCCAAATTTCTTGCAAGTAAATCAATTACCATGGCTGTGATACCAGTTGTTGGAATTTATTTTACCAGGATCTTAGATCTACTCACAAGTATGTTTATTAACACCCTATACATGAACTTTCTAAAACGATGAAATAAACACATATAAAGTTTAGGAAACCTTACATTGGGTGCAGCGGAATTAAATGACTCCTTCCGTTCAGATATCTAGCCCTTGATTCCTTTCTGTAGCAGAGCATTATCAATATCTGAACCTGGATCTCTTTCTCTGAATCTTTGATGCTGAAACTCCTTCTTGCTGAAAGTCTTTCTTCACGATCTTCCTCACTATGATTGAGGTATCACTTGTTGTGTGTGGGCACTACTCATACACTAAGAATTTCGAAATTCAAGAGGGAAGAGAAAGAAGAAGTGGTAGCTAAAGATAGGGAGAGAGAAAGGCTCAGGTTTTTCTCTGAAGGAAAAATAGAAAATTTAAGTGTAATTTTCCTGAAGCCTTCACTATCTATTTATAGCATTCCACTAGGGTTAGGTTTGAATTATTTGGCATTAAAATAATGAAAATATCAGTTTAAATTTCCTACAAAAGTGGCTGGCCCTATACTAGTGGATTTGGGCCTCACTTTTTACAATTTTGCAGTTTTACCTTTTCTGTATCTGATTTTCTCAAAAACGCCAATTTTCTAATTCAACCATTTAAATGTCAATTCTAACTATTTAATAACTATGAATAATTATTAAATAATATTGTCATTTATGTTGGATATTATTTTACCAGGATCTTAGATCTACTCACAAGTATGTTTATTAACACCCTAAATATGAACTTTCTAAAACGATGAAATAAACACATATAAAGTTAAAGAAACCTTACATTGAGTGCAGCAGAATATAATGACTCCTTCCGTTCAGATATCTAGCCCTTGATTCCTTTCTGTAGCAGAGCATTATCAATATCTAAACCTGGATCTCTTTCTCTGAATCTTTTATCTTTGAAACTCCTTTGCTGATGATCTTTCTTCACGATCTTCCTCACTATGATTGAGGTATCACTTGCTGTGTGTGGGCACTACTCATACACTAAGAAATTTCAAAATTTCAAGAGGGAAGAGAAAGAAGAAGTGGCAGCTAAAGATAGGGAGAGAGAAAGGCTCAGGTTTTTCTCTGAAGGAAAAATAGAAAATTTTAGTGTAATTTTCCTGAAGCCTTCACTATCTATTTATAGCATTCCACTAGGGTTAGGTTTGAATTATTTGGCATTAAAATAATAAAAAAATCAGTTTGAATTTCCTACAAAAGTGGCTGGCCCTATATAAGTGGATTTGGGCCTCACTTTTTGCAATTTTGCAGTTTTATCTTTTCTGCATCTGATTTTCTCAAAAACGCCAATTTTCTAATTCAACCATTTAAATGCCAATTCTAACTATTTAATAACTATAAATAATTATTAAATAATATTGTCATTATCATATTTATTAATTGAACCATACAAAGTATCATAATTAACAAATATGCCCCTAAAACTCTTTCTTTACAATTTCGCCCTTACTTAGTGAAAAATTCACAAATAGACATAGTCTAATTTGAGAATTATAATTGATTAATCAAAACCAATTACATGAGTCTTACAAGCAATATTATCTCAACTAGTGCGGGGACCATGGGTCTATATAACCGAGCTTCCAATAAGTAGATCAAGAATTTAGCACTAAAATTCACTAACTTATTAATTCTTCGTTGAATCCACGCATAGAACTTAGAATTGCACTCTCAGTATATAGAATGCTCTATATGTTCCACCATATAGACACATCATTAGTTATCCATTGTTATAATCCTAATGTGATCACTGATCCTCTATATGAATGATCTACACTGTAAAGGGATTAAATTACCGTTACACCCTACAATGTATTTATTCCTTAAAACACTTGACCCCGTATAAATGATATTTCAGCTTATGTGAAATGAGTACTCCACCATTTATGTTTGTTTGGTCAAGCTCGAAGGAGATCATCCTTTGCTTACTATTCGCCAGATAGAAGCTATAGATTCCATGTTTATGCTAGCGCTCCCACTCAATTGCACTACCGTGTTCCCAAAATGTACGTATCACCCTGACCAAAAAGTAGGCTTAACTAACAAATCAAAGAACACGAATAGCCTTTCAAGATTGAGCCTAATCATATCAGGATTAAGATCATTTGATCTAGGATCAACTAGGCGATATTGACTTGAATAGATTTTACGGTAAGTTTAATTAAATCTAAGTCAAAGTTCAATATCGGTCCCTTCCGATGCATACTCCATGCATCCAACCCGAGCTTTACTTTAACCAATGTTCTGGAAAGAACATAGTATTTCTCCAAATACAAGTAAACTCTTGTTGTAGATTATCATATCAGTAAAACCCTGTGTCTGATAAATCTAGGAAACTTTATTCACATAGTCATGTTTACTTTCCAATGTGTTGACGGCACAATAAACAGGATCAAGTATGTGAAAAGGGTTTCAGATGAATTTATACATTATGTACATATAATCATGAAATAAATCATGTGAACCATGCAACATTAAATGTTATTTCTGATCTATATTAATAAGCAAATCTGATTATATTGAAATGAGTTTTATTTAGGGCATAAAACCCAACAAACTCCCACTTGCACTAATATAAAACAAAAAGTGCGTTTCAAATAATCTCAACACCTTGATATGCAAATCAAGTGTAGTAGTAGTAAACTCCTCGTAATAGGATCTGAAAGGTTGAATTAACCACAACCTTTTCTCCACTATTACTCTTCCTTAATCACAAAATCATTGATAATGTGAAATTCCTCTCTATATGTTTACTCTCTTGGGATACTGGATTCTATATCTTTGGCAACTACTTTTGGTTAATCAGGAAATTAACACTAGTAGTTTAAGGCAATTTGGAATGATGCCAAAAATGTATAGAACTTTTCTTAGACTGAATAAGTACCTTTCCTGCAACCTTAACATTCAGTCCCTCTCTGGTAGACCTAGAGACTTCAGATAGGTTTTTACACTTCTCCAAAATCACTATTCCACCCCCAGAGTAATCACCATCTTATCAGAAAGATTTACTAGCACAAAGGCAAATTTCGAAATCTGATATGTTGTAGTCTAAGAGTTTTAAACACACCCTTATAGACTAACATATAGTTCCTCTTCTTTATCTTAAGATTTACTTGATTGTCTTCCAATGTTCTTCTCCTGGATTAATATGATACCTACTCATTACTCCCACTCAACAGGTGTACGGTCTAAGGCATACAAAAGCATATCTAAGACCTCTCACTGTTGATATAAGAAATTCTTTCATGGCTTTATCTTTTCTGGAATAGTTAAGACTTTTCCTTAGATAAATAAAATCTATACCTAAGAAGTTGTGAAGCTTCTATAGATTGCCATTAGAAAGAAAATGCTTCAGCATCTTACTAAAGTAAGTTGCTTGCATTAGAGTAAGTAATTACCAGGTATACCACAAGCCATAGGTTTAGATAAACTCAAACCTATAATACTAGGAACAGGAAGTTTTGTTAAGTCCATTGAATGGACTTATAAAACGAAAATTTCCTTTTATGTCCTTGTAATAGAAAACTTTAGGTTACTCCATGTGAATGGATTAAACCATAGTTCTATTGGCTTTCTTCTTAGTTTCTTATCTTGACAATCCATTACTTGTTTAAACTCACAATGGATTTAACTCACTAGTGTCTCCCAAGTCATAAGAAGGTGAGTTCCTAGAAACTCTCCCACTACGACAAGGCACCGTGAATTATGTCTAAGAAAACTAAATGGTATTGATCTCTTCGGTTGTGACAAGACAACAGAGATACTGGGATCATCATATGTTATATAAGATGATAGAACACTTTTGGAATCAATAATTAAATATCTCCTTTATTTGCTACTTGTTTTTCAGACTTAGTCATTTTCTTAGAAAAGTAGTATTTGTTTGAACAAACACTTTCTTATCTATTGACAATGGGATGGTCCACCCCTAATCACTTAGAATAGCTTACAAACCATGGTTAACAGTTCTAGCTTTTCTTAAGATTTTGATTAGGTCATCCATGAATCTAGTAATGATTTACATTAAGTATACAACCATTACATCATTCTGAAATTGTATTACCATAGAAGGAATTAGGCAACGACTAGTAACTAATCATCAATATGCAACTCGAAATTTCTGGGGAGGTAAGTTTGGATATAATTCAAAAATCAATTTAATGATCTTTGAACTGCATATCTACTAACTATTTCTCCACCCCTATCAGTTCGCAAGATCTTTAACCACTTACCTTAATGGTTTTAACCATTGCTAGAAATTAATGAAATTTTTCAAACATTTCAAATTTCTTTGCTAAAAGGTATAATCTAGAGTTATCGTTTTAAGAATACAACGAAAAACTCATATCCACCCCTGAATGTACATCCATCTGGGAATGAGATGAACTACTTTCAGTGGATATAGGCATATTAACTCTTTGCAGAGATTGATCTTGTCAAATCCACTATGAACAAGATACAAATGCCATAGATTAAAAAATGGTAGTGTCTATGTTGACATAGGTTTAGTTACATCAAAGAGTTCTTAGAATACTGCAAGTGGATCCTGGTCACAGAATACCTAACTCATATTCCATACAGTTTGAATCCATTAATAAAAGATGGATTTTAAACACTTGAGAAAGTGTAACTGTATTGTATTCTGGAATTAGAAATACAAGAAAATTTCTATTTGGATTCTAAAATTAAAGTCAAAGACTTAAATTCAACCAAATATAATGAGTAATTCTTTCTTGGACCAGCACTACTAATACAAACTCTAAGTCAGATTTGCCCATACAAGTAGGAGATTTCTAAGATTGAGGTTTTATATCAATTGGGAATAGAATTTCGGGATTATAATCATATGCGTCATTTAATTTCTTAAGAGAAAATATAATGACATGAAATGATTTATAGACCATTCATCCAATGATATATTATTGAGCTTTTCGAAGTGAATAAGCTAAGAGGAATTAGGATAATTTCGTTTATAAATAAGAATCCAACGATGCTTCGATTAGCGAAAGACAAAGTAATCTTATTTATGTAATCTTCTTGTTTCATATTGTAAAAATACTAGTCTAAGGTGTCATCAATTGATGAACAGTTAGATGTCGCATATACAATACTTATCTTTCGAGATCTTACACTATTATGTATGTCTAATGGTGAAAATCCATTAGGGATTTATCTCATTAGAAAAACAAACATGTTAGACCAACAATGAAGATTCGAAATTAAACTACAACTTAATAACAGAAAATAACATGATTCAATATAAATTCATACACAATTCAGAAATTATAAACATATAGCAAGTAGGAATGACTAGTGAAAATACTAAAACATACAATCCTAAATAATTTCCAAGGTTTTCAACAAACTGATACAGTGTCTCGGTAGGCGAGAGTCAAAGTATCATTCATTGAATAGAGTTGTCAGCTCATCTAAAATAGAAACCATTCTAGCAACCTTTTATTCGATCAAAATAAGAATCCAACGTTGTCCCGGTAGGCGAGAGTCAAGGTTATTCTCATTTTATGAGCTTCCACCATTGTTTCATGTTTCATAAGTTTATCTCTAAGTAGTCACCGTAGGGGAGAGTCTAATAGAGACGAAAACTTACAAAACACTTATCAAATGAAATCTTACGGTGTTAAATGCGTTCAACGAATAACCATCCATAGGGGGACGAAGTCTAGCGTCTCGAGGTTATATTGAAAACATTTAACTTTTGTAAGACCAACAATGGAGATCGAATATCTTAATAATAATCAAGCTCATTATTTAAAGTGAGTTGTATTTTCTTTGATTCTCTTTATTTATTCTATTTATTTTAAATATATATTTATTTAATTAAAATTTCCAATTTAGAATGAAAAATTCTAAATATAAATTTTAATTTAATATTTATAAATTTTACTTAGATGGATATGAAAATAACATGAATTATTTCCATCTTAGTAATAATTTCCAATAAATATTTAGAAAAATATTCAATTTAAGTTGTTACAAAATTAATTTAAATTAATTTACAACTCAAATTTTATTTTCTATAAATATATATATATTGCATTTCGAAAAATTAAAGTATTTAAGAATACAATTTTCGAAAAATGCATGTTAAAATAAAAAATAAATCATGGAAAAATTATTCTAATTTAATGTTGGCCCAGAATTAATTAATAAAATTAATTTACAACAAAAAATATAATTTTCCTATTTAATTAAATATATAAGAAAAATTTCAAATATTTAAGTATGATGATGAAAATCAACTTAAATATTAATTTTCTATTTAATTAAATACACTAGAAAAATACTTCAAGCAAAAATATCATCTATCTAGATTTTCCTTTGACTAATTAATTCAATTTCTAATAATATACTTTAATTCAATTTATTTTAAATTAATCAATAAATGAAAAAATCATTGATTTAAGTTGATCCAAGAATTAATTAAAATAAATAATTAATTTACAACTTAATCTATTTTTCAAGATAAAATTCGAAATTCTAGCATTTAAGAAATGCAATTTCGAAAATTGATTAATAAAATAAAGAAAAAAATATATATTTTGAAAATTATTTAAATTTAGTTGAAAAAATAAATTTCAACTAAAAATAATTTTCTATTTAATTAAATGTCATGAAAAAGAAATATTTAAGTATGATGATAAAAATCAACTTAGATATTTAATTTTCAAATTAATTAAATGTATTAAATTCAAGAAATAAATAATTAAGTGTAGAGAAGGCTTAATTATTAATCTCTAGTTTAATACTAGGAAAAAATAAATTGTACCAAAATTAATTATTTAAAATAATTAATTTCACAATGTATAGTATTTTCCCATTTAATATTAGAAATAATAAGTAGTCTAGAAATAACTATCTAGAAAATATCTTATTTAACTAAGTATCTTTTCCACGAAATTTGAAAAAATATCTAATTTAAGTTGTATTAGAAAAAATCTAGAACTTAAATATTTTTCAAATTTAAATTTAATTAAATATCAAAAATTAAGTTATAACCACTTAATTTGAAAACATTCCATTTTAAGTTAATATTTGAAAAGATATTAACTTAAAAAATATCTAAAGAATCTTAATAACCAATGCCTAAAATTCCTCAACTTAATTTTGAAATTCAAAAGATATTCAGATTTAAGTTGGTTAGTTGTAGATAACTAAATATCAACTTAAATAGGAATATTTAATGAAAAATTTAAATTAAGCTCCAGATAGAATCTAGATGGTTATAATTCTATATTTAATTAAATACAAGAAAATACATATAGTTTAGCTTAGAATAAAAAATTCTTTAAACTATATTTTTTCTTAAATTAATTTCAAAATAAATGAAATTAATTATGTTGCTAATCAATTTTATTAGGTTAAACTAGTGTAATTAACCTAGTACAGTCATTCAAATCAGGCAAATGGGCCTTCACAATTGGGGTAGTTTGTGTGAGGGGGTGCTGGGTTCAGTATGTCGTACCCACTTCTATGGCTCCCAACTCTCACACAAGGCCCAAAAGAGAGGAATTTAACCTTAAATAAGAACAACTGTTATTAATTGAATAGGCCCAAAAACTAAATGGGCCTAAATAAATTCTATCAAGAACTATGATAATTTATTTTAGCAACAACAACCTATATGCATCTATAATCAAATTAAACACATAGGCTCACACAGGCACACTTTGGATGGGTCCTATCATGTTGCTAGGTCATACACAGATGAAAGAAGATTGTAAATATACCTGTTACAAATTATTATCTTGACCAAGGGAGCCATCAGATCATTAGATTTGGCAAAAGGTAACCATGGCTATTTGCAATCAAGTAATAATAGGTTTTAAAAACTTACACATAAGCTAAAACACATACTCCTGGAACAAGGTTAGCTGGATAGTTGGATGTAGGATTTATTTAATTTTAAATTAAATAATTAATTTCGAAATAATTAATTAAATAAATAAAATATTTATTTTTCGAAAATTTAAAAAAAAATAAAAAAAATTCGAAAATTTAAAAAATTTAAATTTAAAATTAAACCTACAATTTTTGAAAAATTAGGTTTCAACCAACCTAAATTTCATTTAAAAAAAAATTGCTAACTACTTTTAAATTTTAAATGTTATTTTATAAATAAAAATTAGAAAAGATAAATGAAATATCTTTTCAGATTTTAAATTTAATTTAAATAAATAAAATAACAAAATTTAAAAGTTAGCAAAATATCTTACATCTATTTAAAATTACATGATTATAAATATCTTATTTTAAATTTAAATAAGGTCAAAATATCTAAAAAGATTAAAAAAAAATCTTAAAAGATAAGATATAATTAAAAATATCTTAAAAGATAAGATATCTTAAAATATCTTAAAAGATTTTATAAATATCTTATAAAATCTGACCTTAAATTTAAAAAAAAATAAGATATAATCAAATTTAAAAATAAGATAGATTTTTAAGCAAGAAGATAGATACTAATTCTATTCAAATTCAAATTACACTAATATCTTGAATTAAATTTAAAAAACATTAAATTAATTCAAAATGATAATTAGAATTGAATTAGGAATAGTAATAGTATAAATACAAAACTATACAAAAAATTGGAAGTTAATTCCATGAAAAAGCATGAAAAATTGAAGAAAAACAAAAAAATTCGAAACTGTACGGACAGATTTGCGATCGCAGGAAAAAATCAGCACAGCCCCGATTTTTCCAAATCTTCAAAAAACCATAACTAATTCAAATAAAATCCAAATTAAGTTCTGTAAAAGGCTAACTTGCTTAATTTTTTCCATACTATCCAATAAAAATAATTCCAGAGATAAAATCGCAATTATTTTTCACGAAAATTTAACAAACATCAATCAATCATCAAATAACACTCAATACAACATGATACCATCCAAAGAACATACAAACAATCGTTTTAAAGTCCAAATTTCTTGCAAGTAAATCAATTACCATGGCTCTGAGGCCAGTTGTTGGATATTATTTTACCAGGATCTTAGATCTACTCACAAGTATGTTTATTAACACCCTAAATTTGAACTTTCTAAAACGATGAAATAAACACATATAAAGTTAAAGAAACCTTACATTGAGTGCAGCAGAATATAATGACTCCTTCCGTTCAGATATCTAGCCCTTGATTCCTTTCTGTAGCAGAGCATTATCAATATCTAAACCTGGATCTCTTTCTCTGAATCTTTTATGCTGAAACTCCTTTGCTGATGATCTTTCTTCACGATCTTCCTCACTATGATTGAGGTATCACTTGCTGTGTGTGGGCACTACTCATACACTAAGAAATTTCAAAATTTCAAGAGGGAAGAGAAAGAAGAAGTGGCAGCTAAAGATAGGGAGAGAGAAAGGCTCAGGTTTTTCTCTGAAGGAAAAATAGAAAATTTTAGTGTAATTTTCCTGAAGCCTTCACTATCTATTTATAGCATTCCACTAGGGTTAGGTTTGAATTATTTGGCATTAAAATAATAAAAAAATCAGTTTAAATTTCCTACAAAAGTGGCTGGCCCTATATAAGTGGATTTGGGCCTCACTTTTTGCAATTTTGCAGTTTTATCTTTTCTGCATCTGATTTTCTCAAAAACGCCAATTTTCTAATTCAACCATTTAAATGCCAATTCTAACTATTTAATAACTATAAATAATTATTAAATAATATTGTCATTTATCATATTTATTAATTGAACCATACAAAGTATCATAATTAACAAATATGCCCCTAAAACTCTTTCTTTACAATTTCGCCCTTACTTAGTGAAAAATTCACAAATAGACATAGTCTAATTTGAGAATTATAATTGATTAATCAAAACCAATTACATGAGTCTTACAAGCAATATTATCTCAACTAGTGCGGGGACCATGGGTCTATATAACCGAGCTTCCAATAAGTAGATCAAGAATTTAGCACTAAAATTCACTAACTTATTAATTCTTCGTTGAATCCACGCATAGAACTTAGAATTGCACTCTCAGTATATAGAATGCTCTATATGTTCCACCATATAGACACATCATTAGTTATCCATTGTTATAATCCTAATGTGATCAACGATCCTCTATATGAATGATCTACACTGTAAAGGGATTAAATTACCGTTACACCCTACAATGTATTTATTCCTTAAAACACTTGACCCCGTATAAATGATATTTCAGCTTATGTGAAATGAGTACTCCACCATTTATGTTTGTTTGGTCAAGCTCGAAGGAGATCATCCTTTGCTTACTATTCGCCAGATAGAAGCTATAGATTCCATGTTTATGCTAGCGCTCCCACTCAATTGCACTACCGTGTTCCCAAAATGTACGTATCACCCTGACCAAAAAGTAGGCTTAACTAACAAATCAAAGAACACGAATAGCCTTTCAAGATTGAGCCTAATCATATCAGGATTAAGATCATTTGATCTAGGATCAACTAGGCGATATTGACTTGAATAGATTTTACGGTAAGTTTAATTAAATCTAAGTCAAAGTTCAATATCGGTCCCTTCCGATGCATACTCCATGCATCCAACCTGAGCTTTACTTTAACCAATGTTCTGGAAAGAACATAGTATTTCTCCAAATACAAGTAAACTCTTGTTGTAGATTATCATATCAGTAAAACCCTGTGTCTGATAAATCTAGGAAACTTTATTCACATAGTCATGTTTACTTTCCAATGTGTTGACGGCACAATAAACAGGATCAAGTATGTGAAAAGGGTTTCAGATGAATTTATACATTATGTACATATAATCATGAAATAAATCATGTGAACCATGCAACATTAAATGTTATTTCTGATCTATATTAATAAGCAAATCTGATTATATTGAAATGAGTTTTATTTAGGGCATAAAACCCAACAATTTATCATATTTATTAATTGAACCATAGAAAGTATCATAATTAACAAATATGCCCCTAAAACTCTTTCTTTACAATTTCGCCCTTACTTAGTGAAAAATTCACAAATAGACATAGTCTAGTTTGAGAATTACAATTGATTAATCAAAACCAATTACATGAGTCTTACAAGCAATATTATCTCAACTAGTGGGGGGACCATGGGTCTATATAACCGACCTTCCAATAAGTAGATCAAGAATTTAGCACTAAAATTCACTAACTTATTAATTCTTCGTTGAATCCACGCATAGAACTTAGAATTGCACTCTCAGTATATAGAATGCTCTATATGTTCCACCATATAGACACATCATTAGTTATCCATTGTTATAATCCTAATGTGATCAATTATCCTCTATATGAATGATCTACACAGTAAAGGGATTAAATTACCGTAACACCCTACTATGTATTTTATCCTTAAAACACTTGACCCCGTATAAATGATATTTCAGCTTATGTGAAATGAGATCTCCATCATTTATTTTCGTTTGGTCAAGCTCGAAGGAGATCATCCTTTGCTTACTATTCGCCAGATAGAAGCTATAGATTCCATGTTTATGCTAGCGCTCCCACTCAATTGCACTACCGTGTTCCCAAAAAGTACGTATCACCCTGACCTAAAAGTAGGCTTAACTAACAATTCAAGGAACACGAATAGCCTTTCAAGATTGAGCCTAATCATAACAGGATTAAGATCATTTGATCTAGGATCAACTAGGCGATATTGACTTGAATAGATTTTACGGTAAGTTTAATTAAATCTAAGTCAAAGTTCAATATCGGTCCCTTCCGATGCATAATCCATGCATCCAACCTGAGCTTTACTTTAACCAATGTTCTGGAAAGAACATAGTATTTCTCCAAATACAAGTAAACTCTTGTTGTAGATAATCATATCAGTAAAACCCTGTGTCTGATAAATCTAGGAAACTTTATTCACATAGTCATGTTTACTTTCCAATGTGTTGACGGCACAATAAACAGGATCAAGTATGTGAAAAGGGTTTCAGATGAATCTATACATTATGTACATATAATCATGAAATTAATCATGTGAACCATGCAACATTAAATGTTATTTCTGATCTATATTAATAAGTAAATCTGATTATATTGAAATGAGTTTTATTTAGGGCATAAAACCCAACATTCATTGCCCGATGCATATGCTTGGTACACCCAAATTATAGTGTGTGACAGATTTAAGAAACTAAGTATTTTTTGGACATGGGGTGGAGCCTACATAGGAAACTCCAAACTTTCCTAAATCTTTGTCTATTGATACTCTTCAATGGGGTGTACAAATCGAATCGTGTTCTAACCAAAGTTGTTTCTCAAACATATTTTGAGTTGTGATAAGGTTGAAAACTGACTTGATGACATGTACACATTTTATAAATACCCATATATAGTTAGAGTACAATTGTCAAAGAAAAGATCTGGGCCCAAAACCATAAATGAGCATATTTCATTTGAAAAACTATAAGGTTTAAGGGTTACATATTTTATTATCCATCTCACAACACTAGAACTGTGGAATTAAGAATTGACTTGATCAGTGGGAGTGATCAATCTATGAACCAAGTTTCCGAAAAAGATCATTCATATTTTCTCAAACTTCCACCTCAAGTGTTAGATTAATTATGATTCACAACAACCCTTAAGATTAATGGTTATTGAGAATTTATAAATAATCATTAATAATCTACAAGTCATTGATAAAATTCTAATAAGTTATGTTATTTAGTAATTGCTTATAATTTCTACAATAACATACATATTGAACCATTTGCTCTTTTAAGAGTTTGTTGGTCCATCCTTAAGATGACTTATTAGAACAATAAGATCAATGTTTTTTAGTGATTACATTTTGTACAATAAGAGTTCAACTACAATATTAATTTGAGACACAAATTAAATTATAGAATGATAAAGAATTGATGTTGTAGTACAATATGCCATGAATGAAGAAATGAATATCTTAAAGAGCAATAAAGTTTATCTTTAGTAAAGTTGCCTAATGGGGTGGAAAACATTAATTAAGCATAAGTTTTTTACCAATAATATTCATTAGGCAACATTGAGAAACATAAAGATATAAAAGAATATTCACTGCTAAAAAGTTCATTTTGAAATAAGAATCAATAACAAAGGAGATTTACATTCTCACTTGTTTTTATAAATGATTCTATTATAGACCTTGGCATTTGTTGTTCGTTTCAATTTATTAATCAATTCCAAACAGTGAACTAGAGGAGAAGGTATACAGACTGCCATAAAATTTTTCCTCTAATAAGTGGTGAACATATGCAAGCTTAAAGTGTCTACCTATAGATTAAAACAAACATCTCACAAATTGGTATTATATCATCTTTTCCTTTAGGTTTGAAAAGAGAATTATGGAAATAATTATATACCAGAAGGTTAGTGGGAGTAATATTTGTTTTATACGTAGACAATATGTTACTTGCAAATGATAATAAAAGTTTTCTATATAAGTTAAAATAATTCATATCTCAAATTATTATTTTGAGATAAGGAATATAAATAATATATATAATTTTAATTAATTAGAGAGTAGCCACAGTATCTTTGATTAAATAAAATTATGTATTATTCATCTGATATAACTTTTATCTTTAAGTGTGATAAATTCAACTCGAACCAGCATCTGAAAAATGATCTGGAGTGAGAATAAATTAAGAACATTCATTCGCTTCTATTTTAGAAGCCTAATGTATGCCTAAGAGTTTGAATAAGACTTTGCATTACATTTGTTTCAGGATCGTTAAGTAGTATCAGAATAACTAAAGTTAAGACCACTTTATTCTTCATACAAAGTGATGAGGTGTCTTTAAGATACTAAAAATTATATTCATACATATTTTGTTAAGATGAATTGACCATCTGGAAATATAGTTAACCAATTGGATTCTAATGTACTTCACTGGTTGTATTGATTCACGTAAATCAATATTTTATTACGTCCTTAAGATTACCAGTAAGTTATATTGTAGAGAATCTTGATTGTTATTTCCACTATAGAAGTCAGATTCATTGTTTTGAGGATACATCTCGTATGATGTATTATAGAGTTTCATAGTAGGCTTAGAGTTCAGAATTACAGTTTCATTAGGCCATTAAGAAAATTTTGCGATAAATTCAGCTACAATATTTATGGCTAATAATTATAAGAGTACTGGTCGAAGCTAGCATATCGACATTAAGTATTTAGCCATAAAAAGGCGTGATAAGTGGTCATTAATCACGCAAACTGAATTGGGTGATCGCACATCCTTGACTAAAGGCATGCCGCAACACAAATTCAAGGATTATAAAGTAAATATGGGATTCAGTTAACCTATATATATGCAGTTTTTTATATTTGTACAACCAAAAATTATTCAATGAAACTCTAATTTCGATATTTTCTCATATTTATGTGCACCTCAATTTCATCTGAGAAAATTAACGTAAGAGGACCTGAATAAACATAAGGGTTAGGGTTTATTCGCTTAAGTACATTGCCACATAAAGTACATTGTTATATAATAAATACATCATAATACATGGAAGATAATACTCGACTTATAATGAGGACATGTCGCTAGGATTCATATGTTTATTATATAATGAGGAACGTTTGGGTTTGAATGTTTTAGTCTAAATGCTGACCCAATGGGAGAATATAAGAATATTTTTTATTTAAGGAAATATATTTCTATTTAAAGAAATAAATTTCTGTTTAAGGAAATAAATAAATAATTGATTTTCTGATAAATAAATATTTTATATTCATTGAATCTGGACAATATCAATTATGTAATATTCTATATATGGTCAGATTTTTATATTCATTACCTGATTTGATTTCTTGAATTAATTGTCAAAATATTCTGACAATTAATGTGGCGCAGATACTGATGGAGTATCTCACCTATAAATATAGGGTCTCGGTCCCCGAGCTACTCACTCATTCTGTTCATAACAGCAAAATTCCATCTAAAGAGAGTTGAGAGAGCGAGGAAGCTCGATTACCCACATCAATCGGTTTCTTTTGCAGATCATGCTTATGTGGGACTAAAGCTCAAAGATTCAATGGTTGGAGGTATTTCGATCCTTAAATTATAGTGCATATATAATTTATTAATTCCGCACTTTATTCATAATCATGTATGTTTTAGTCTATACAAATAAATGTCTAACAGTACTCTCTTAATAAAAACTAAGTGGTACAAAATGAATTCCATAGATGTTTATTTATAGTGTTTTAGTAACTACAAATTTAATTCCAACACTCACATCATTACATGGATGATGTCAACACATAAATGAGTGTTTTACTAGGTTATGGAAGATGGACTCAAACGAGTGTAGTAACATCCTTTTGATTCCCATATTAATTTGTATAATATATCACCTAATTGCACACTTAAAATTGTGATAAAAAGTTACAAATTGGTTATCGATTGTACTCCTATTCTTATGCTGCTTTGAACATATTAAACTATATAATATGTAGTTTATTCACAATACATCTAATATATATATTAATCTGACATTAATATATGTGTCACAAATTTTATATTTTAATTTACGTTAAATTATTTATTATATATTATTATGTCTAATATTAATTAGTTTTTTTTTATTATTTAATGCACTATGAAATTTTATTTTTTTCTTTAAGAAAAAAACCACATTTTAATCTTTCAAAAAAAAAACGACAGCTACTATACTCCACCCTTGTTCCATCCATGTGTCGTCTTTGTGTCTCATACCATAACACATGTCTTGTCACATCACCAGACATGTTTTTCTTATTATTTTTGTCATAATATTATTGTTATTAAACAATTAAAAATAATAATTTTGGGTAGAAAATTCAAAATAATTAAATAAATTTATAATGGTAAAAGTGAGATAAGCAAAAAAAAAAAAAAAAGAAAGAAAAAAAGGAAAGTACCATTACGAATACCAGCCACATTTGCTAAGTGCATGAATCAAACCTCTCATCCTTCCTCTATATAAACCCCTATGATCTCTTCTACTTCTTCTCAGTGCTTCACACACTCCATTCTTCAACTTTTCACTCTTTCTTTCTCTCTCAATTTTTATTTTTTAATTAAAAAGAGTCAACTAATTTATAAGAAAAAAAAAAATGCCTTCCTCTTCCATAATTCTAGTCTCAAAATGTGTAGTTGTTCCAGAACAAAACTCCATGATCGAAACTCTAAAGCTTTCAGTCTCTGATATCCCTATGCTTTCCTGTCAATACATCCAGAAAGGTGTTCTCTTCTTCAATTCACCAACTCACTCTATTAATGACTTAATCAATTCTCTGAAACAATCCCTCTCTGTGGCTCTCCTCCATTTCCCTGCCCTCGCCGGCCGTTTAATTACCGACGATGACGGCCACGTCCACATCCACTGCAACGACGCCGGCGTCGATTTCATTCATGCCAAAGCAAAACATCTCGCTGTTCGAGGAATTCTTCCACCGGATCGCGATGTTCCTGATTGTTTCAAGGAGTTTTTCGCCTTTGATCGGACCGTAAGTTACTCTGGTCATTTTAAACCCTTGCTTGCCGTTCAGGTGACGGAGCTATCTGACGGCGTTTTCATTGGATGTACTGTCAATCACGCCGTTACGGATGGGACCTCGTTTTGGCACTTCTTCAATACCTTTGCTGAAATTTGTAAGGGCGCGAAGAAGATCACGATATCTCCTGATTTCAGCCGCGACACAGTTTTTAACTCGTCGGCGGTGCTTCGTTTCCCGGAAGGTGGTCCAAAAGCCACCTTCTCCGGCGAAGAGCCATTAAGGGAGAGGATTTTTCATTTTAGCAGAGAAGCCATTCAGAAGCTTAAGTTTCGAGCTAATAACTACTCTGTTCTAACCACTAAAACGACACCGTCCAACTGTAACGGTTTTTCTGACTCGTCAGAGACTCTTGGGAAACAATCGAACGACAGCTGGAAAACCGTTAACAATGGTAACGGTTTCGATCGGACGGCTGAGATTTCATCCTTCCAATCACTTTGTGCACAGCTGTGGCGCTCCGTCACACGTGCGAGAAAAATAGAAGAGTCAAAAACGACGACGTTTCGTATGGCCGTGAACTGCCGCCACCGTGTGGAGCCAAAGATGGATTCACACTACTTCGGGAACGCGATTCAGAGCATCCCGACCTACGCACCTGCTGGTGAGCTCATATCGCGGGACCTCGGGTGGTGCGCCGATCTCCTCCACAAGAACGTGGTGGCGCACGATAACGCTAAGGTGAGGTTCGGCGTAGAGGATTGGGAGCGCGAGCCGAGGCTTTTCCCGCTGGGAAATCCCGACGGCGCGTCCATCACGATGGGAAGCTCCCCCAGATTCCCGATGTACAACAACGATTTCGGGTGGGGTCGACCCGTTGCTGTTCGGAGCGGTAAGGCAAACAAATTCGACGGTAAAATCTCGGCGTTTCCGGGACGAGAAGGGAATGGGACGGTTGATCTTGAAGTTGTTTTGGCGCCGGAGACCATGGCTGGGCTTGAGAACGATTCTGAGTTTATGGAATACGTATCGGAAATAGTTGTGTGAGTTGATTCGGTTGGTCAACGAGTTATTAGATTTTTCTAAAATAATAGGAAGTTTATTTTATTTTATTTTTTTTTTTTTGGGTTTTTTAAGCATAATACTAGAGTGTATATGGTTGAAATAAATTTGAAATGAAATTCTTTCAAACCAAATCATGATAAATAAAGAGAAACACTAATGATAATGAGATAATGAAATCTATTATTTGCTTGAGAACATAGTCAAAACCAAAAGACAAGTACGGTTTAGCAAAATTGAAGAGGAAGTTGGATAATATTTTGGTTTCATTTTTCTCTTTATTACTTTTCTAAAATATGTAGTCCAAATACCGAAAAAACAAACAACTACCTGTACTGTGTATCCAACTTTGATGGAGACAAGTTTTATATTTTAATATACTTTTTATATTAATTAGTGTAGTGATGAGAATTGTTGGAGCCTTCCTAATTGACCTAAATTATAATGACTTCACACCCTGACACCCGTTGATCAATATCTGTGAGTGCTTTCTCAGTTGGTGCTTATTTCTCACTTCTGAAATACAGTTTCGTTTCTTAACATCAAATATAGTACTGTAGTTTTATTTTATATTTACTCCAATGGAATACTAAAATTATATTTGGAAGTAACTAATATTATATATTAAAAGAACATTTGGAAGTAACTGATAATATATACTTCTATCTAGACCCGATGATCAAAAATTTAGACTTTAAATGTGCCCTGTTTAAGATAACATCAGAGTTTGTACTGACAAAATTAAAGAAAAATTACAATTTTATAAATATTTGGTACTTATGCCGCTAAAAATAAACATTGAGTTTATGCCGCTTACAAACATAAAACTTTGAGTACTTATGCCACTATTTACCCAAACTTAAATGGATTATATACATATTATTTTGGGTTATTTGCGGCAAAACCACCTTAAGTGGTTAGGTTTTTGCAACTAACCCCCAATTCCAAAATTTTTGCGGTAAAACTCCCTAAACTCAAGTTCTGTTAGCACATAGCCCTTTCCGTCCAGTTTTAGCTATTAAATGCCATGGTGGAATGTCCACATGTACACAGTGTACACGTGGCACAATTTTATTGGTCCATGTAAATAAATATTTAAAAAAATAAAAAAATTAATTATTTTAAAAATAAAAATTTAAAAAATTAAAAAATTAATTTTTCTTTAAAAATAAAAAATTAAAAATTAAAAATACAATTTTAAATAAAAAACCTAACTCCCTTCTTCTTCTTCTTCTTCTTCTTCTTCTTCTCTGCTAAAAAAAAGAAACCCTAATCTAACCTAAAAAAATTCAGTCCCGCCTCCCGCCTCCCCTGGACACACCCACACTCCCGCCTCCCCTGGACACACACTCCCTCTCACAAATTCAGTCCGCGCAGCCACACCTCACCGTCCTCATCCAAAGCCCGCGCAGCCACACCTCACCGTCCTCATCCAAAGCACTAACCCTCGCCGACCTAACCCTCGTACGACGAGTGTTTCACCGGATCAAAGAGGCTACTGCCGCGAAGTCGTCGTCGTCGACCTCTCTCTAACCTCTGTCCAGTCCACCATCGAATCTCCGACAACGACTTCACCTTCGACGTCCCCTCTCGGTCCCCCGCGAACTAGGTCTATGTCCCAGAGCTCGATCGGAGGAGAGGTCAGTGTGTTTGGATTTGAAATTTTTTTATTGTGGATTTGATTTGGGTTTGTTTGTTTTGGTGAAATTTGAATCTTAGATTGTGGCAGGTATTTAGTGTTTAGGTTTCTTTGATTGTGTTTGGATTTGAAAAAAAATGTTGAGGTGGTGGTGGTGGGCAGTTGTGGTTTTGTTGAGGTTGATGGTGGTGATGCAAGAAGAAGAAGAAGAAGGAGGAGGAGGAGGCGGAGGAGTGCATCAGATAGAAGAAGAAGAAGAAAGAAAAGAATTAGGGTTTTTTTTTTTTTTTTTTTTAAATTGTTTTTTTAATTTTTTAATTTTTTAATTTTTAATTTTTTAATTTGTAATGAAAAATATTTTTTATTTTTTATTTTTAAAATAATTAATTTTTTTATTTTTTAAAAAATTTATTTACATGGACCAATAAAATTGTGCCACGTGTACACGTGGACATTCCACCATGGCATTTAACAGTTAAAAATGGACGGAAAGGGCTAAGTGCTAACAGAACTTGAGTTTAGGGAGTTTTACCGCAAAAATTTTAGAATTGGGGGTTAGTTGCAAAAACCTGACCACTTAAGGAGGTTTTGCCGCAAATAACCCTATTATTTTTCAATGTTAAATGAATTATGTTAGTTTTTTCAGCAAGATGCATTTTATTTTTCAGCAATAACACTGTGAAGGGGATGAAAAGAGGCATCATCTAGGAACTTGGTCTCAACAACACTATTGGGAACATCAATTACTTGGGTCTTCCGTTGTTTAGGTCTCACCAAAAAAATGGTGATTGTAGGAATTAACGCCCTACACCACAGAAAAAAGAAAAACCAGTCAAAGCTTTCTTTTGACCCTCTGACCTGGAACCAACCCAAACGACAGACCTTTTTTAATCAATACTACAGGTCGTTTTTAACATATCACAGCAACCCTAAATGTATCACACATATATATACTCTTTTATCATTCAAGCCTATACACGGCCTCCACTAACAAAACCCTAGCAGAGAGATAAAATCCTCCTTCTTCTTCAATGTTCTTCTATGAAGAACATGAAGAACACCAGCCACAAAAAACTAGAAATAACCCAGAAAAACAACCCCAGCTAGAGAATAAACCCAACCTGATTGCACCCTAGTTCGAATCTATCCCCAGAAAATTAACCCTCTTCAACCGAGCCACCTTCTTCGTTGTTCTTACACGGAAGAACACGAAGAGCAACAAACACAATACCCAGATAAATTACAGCCCAACCCGATTCACAGTAAACCAGAAAAACCAAACCGAAAATAGCATGAACACAATAGTAATTGCAGAAAATAAAATGGAGAGAACACACCAAAATTTTATAGAGGTTCCCCGAAATTGTGTGGGTACGTCCTCTTCGAGCTCGCCTCGTTTCACTATGAATCTTCAGAGTTACAAAGCTTGGATTCCAACTCACAATGGTAAGAGTGGTAATCCGAATATATATATAGTATTTTCTTGCTCTCTATTCTCTCTGTTTCTCTCAAAAAACAGTACTAACAATTGTGTATTTGTCTTCTTTGTTACATGAACAACACCTTCTTGAGTTGTGGATCTCCAAACCCAAACTAGGGCTTCAAGGCAAAACCGTTGTAAGCCTCAACCACAAACTCCCTCTTTTTGTTGCTCTGTATTGATCTCGAGAAGAATCTGAATATTTGTCTCTGATTTGGTTTTGTAATGTTCTGTCTTTTGTTGTGTTGTTACTGATCTGGATTTTTCTCTTCTATATTGATGTTGTAATCTTTGGCTTTATATATAGTAGTGGAATACAGTGAATCAGAGAGTATGTTATAAAGTTCTAACAAACTTTATAACTGACTTTATGAACTGTCAAGGTAAATAGAGGCCTAAGGCCACATAGGCTTTATTTACTGCCTTTGTAAACTCTTTGTGTAATACTCTGGTTTTTACAGTGTGGTTAATATGGGGTTTACTTCAACAGTGATTTTAATTTCATTCTGGATAACCTTGTCTCTAAACTTCATGGCTAGAAGCTGAAATCCTTGTCCTAGGCAAAGCAAGCTACATTGATCAAATATGTGGGGCTTGCGTTGCCTGTTTATACAATGCAAACTACAATGTTGTCCGAAAAACTGACCTCGAAGGTTGATGGTATGGTTAGAGACTTTTGGTGGCGCTGTGAGCAAGGCAATCTGTTAGGTTTTATGCCCTAAATAAAACTCTTTACAATCTGATTAGTTATCAATATAAGAAATTTGAAGTGATTGATGTTTGCATGAATTTTACATGCTAGTGGTTTAACATGTTTAATATGTTTATTACATTCATACACACAAAATCAGTTAAATCCAGATCATATGTTTATTCACAATTACAGTATCGTCAACACAGTGGAATATGATTGTGATCATATGAATCAAAAGTTTTGGTCCCTGTTTCATCAGTGTTATTGGATTTACACTAATGTGATAATCAGCGATGATGTGTACTTACACTTGGAGTAAGTGTTATGTTCTTTCCAGGACATTAGTAAAGTATACTAGTTTCGAATGTATGGAGTATACATTGGAGTTTGGGCCAGATATTGCAACTAAGTTAAGATATTACAAACTTACCGTTATACATATCTTTCCAAGTCAATATCAGTAGTTGATCTTAAGATTAAAAGAATCTAAATCCTGATATGCTTAGGCTCAACTCAGGAGTGCTATTCATGTTCTTAGATTTATTAGTTAAGCCTACTTTCGGGTCAGGGTGATACGTATATTTTGAGAACATGATAGTATGATTGAGTGGGAGTGCTGAACATAAATATGGAATCTATAGCTTCTACTGGTGTATAGAAGTCAAGTGATGATTCCCTTCGAGCTTAGCAAATAGAAGTAAATGGATGAGCTCTTGTTTAACTGACTAATTATTAGATCACTAAACACCATTTACAGGTAGCTAAGTGTTTTAAGGGGCAAAATACATTGAGGGGTGAGAACGGTAAAGAAATCCCATCTCGATGTAAATCATCTATATAGAGGATCTTTAAATCACAATAAGATTATAACAATGGTTAAATGAGATAGTATATTGGTATCGTGAAACATACAATATGCTCTATATAAGTCTGAGAGTGCAATTCTAAGTTCTAAGAGTGGATTCAACGAAGAATTAATAAGTAGAATTTACTTGGTAAATTTGGTTCACTTATTGGAAGCTCAGCATATAGATCCATGGTCCCCATTCTAGTTGAGAACATTCTGCTTGTAAGACTCATTAATTGATTCGTGATTGATCAATTATAATTCTAAAGTTAGACTATGTCTGATTTTATGAATTTTCACTAAGCAGGGGTGAAATTGTAAGGAAAAGAGTTTTCTAGGTTTATTTATTTATTAATGGACTTTATATGTCTAATTAATAACTAAATTAAATGACAATATTATTTAATAATTTATTTTAGTTATTAAATAATTAGTTTTGGCATTTAAAAGGTTAGAATTGGAAAATTGGCATTTTTGAGAAAATAGAGATAAAATTTGATAAAATTGCAAAATTAAGTAAGGCCCAATAACACCATATGGCCGGCCACTTAATGATGATTTTTCAAATTATTATTTTCATTATTTTAATGCCAAATAATTCTAAACCTAGACCTAGTAGTTGCCTATAAATAGAAAGTGATGGCTCAGTCAAATCACAAGTTTTCATTAGCTTTCTGACAGAAATTTCTCTCTTCAGAAAAAACTGAGCCTTCCTCACTCTCTACCTTGGCCGAAATCTCTCTCTCTTTTTTCCCTTCATCTTTTTCGTGACCCTAGTGAAAGAGTAAGTGCCCACACACAGCAAGCAGTAACTCAATCATAGATTGGAAGACTGTGAAGGATCAAAGCTTGAAGAAGAAGGAAATTCGGGCTCAGATCTTGATTATACTCTGCTACAGAAAGGAATCAAGGGTTAGAGATCTGAGTGGAAGGAGACATTTATTCCGCTGCATCAATGTAAGGTTTTCTTAACTTTATATGTGTTTACTTTATCGTTTTAGAAAGTTCATATTTAGGATGTTAATAAACATACTTGTGAGTAGATCTAAGATCCTGGTAAAATAATTCCCAACACAATCGTGGTCTCTATTTAAAGGCCTGGGATCACTTGTGCCTTCCCAAATCTCGGGGAGGCCTCAGTTTTCGTAAGTCTTGGGAAATGAATCAAGCGTTATTAGCCAAGTTGGGCTGGGCCCTTCTCAATGAGAACCAGTCATTGTGTTGTAAAGTATTAAGGCCGGGCCAAATATCTTAGGGGTAAAAAGTTCTTCCTGTATTTTTTCAGGAGCTCTGATTCTTGATTCTGGAAGAATGGGGTGTGTACTAAAGATATGCTGAGAAAAGGAGTGTGCAAGCTTATTTCGAATGGGAAAAATACAAGTATTTAGGATGACCCTTTGGTAATTTATAGTCGGGATTTTGTCCCTGAGTCCATTACCTAGCCTCCGGAGGGCTTGAGGCTTGTTGCAGATTTAATCTTACCTAATGGGGATTGGGACTTCTCCAAGCTCTCAAACCTCTTTGAACAAGAAACAATCAGTAACATTATCAAAGGTGGCAAGCCGAGTGGTTAGGAGTGTGATAGATGGGTCTGGACCAAGGAGTCGAATGGGTTATTTTCTACCAAGTCTGCCTATCTTATCCAAGCTCTAAATTGTGCTCTCTTGTGCTGTGTCGCCCTGGCACTTTGGAATAAACCTTGGAGCTCTAAACTCTTAGAGCAACATAAAGTTCGTTGGTGGAGTACTCTTTCATATGCACTGCCTATCCGTGCTTCTCTTGCTCAACTTCTCTTACCCTATCATTGGAGAAGTTGCGGCTTGTTTGCTAGCCATGGAGATTGCTACTGCGAGGCATCATAGTTTTGTGATGGTGGAGAGTGATTCAGAGACGGTTATCAAGAATCTGACAGGTGCTGACACTAATTGGGGAATTGATAACTATGGGCGCTAATATAAACAACTCTCTAATTTTATGTTATATTGTAATTTTTCGTTTATTTCTAGATCTTGTAATTTCATGGCTCATAATGTTGCCAAATGGGCTTTTGCCAATGACTTATCTAGTATGGTTGATATTTCTTCGATACCGGCTTTCGTCCTTTGTAATGACTATGAGGTCTAACTTTATCTATTTATATGATTCGCTTGTTTAAAGAAAAAGGTTTCATTAATTGCAATATTTTAAATTTATGTTATTTTTACCAGTATATTTAATTATATATAACATCAAATTAAAAATTATAATATTGTTTTTAGGTAAATTATCTCATACATTTTTTTTTATTTTTTTTAAAATTTACGGTTTGGGTTTCTAAATTGGTTTCTCTGGTGGTTTCTATATAGGTTGATATATGAATTTGGTTGCGATTTAGGTTTCTCCGTTGGTTGCAATATGAGTTTCTATATAGAATTATGTAAAAATGTAAGAAAAAAAACGTTTGATGTGTAAAAATAAAAAACTCATATTTTTTTATCATTGTAATAATAATAAAGTTAACGATAAAATTATTACATTTTTAATAAAATCAATAATTAAACATTAAAATTTGTATCACGTTTTGCAATTATTAATTAATTTATAATTCTAAAAATTAATGCAAATGTATTTTTAAATTATTTTTTCTACTAAATATAGCACAATTTCCATATTTTTCACTTAGTAATAAATTGTATCTAAATATTACTGTTTAGTAAAAAATATTTTTTGTTGTTACTAAAAATGATATATTCAGTCACAAAAAATTTATGTTGTCACTAAAAAATTACATTTAGTATATTTTTTTAGTGATTTAAAATAAATTAAAGTTTAATAAAAATAAAATATAATTTGACTTTTAAGAAAAGTATTTCAAATTGAATTAATATGTGTAAAAAATAAATAAAATAAGGAAATTTCTTATTAGTTGAACTTTTCTTCTTCTATTACTTAAATTATTTTTTTCCTTTTACCAATTAACAAGCAACACCCATTATTGCTATAAGAAATAAATGAAGCAATAATAATTACAAGTGTATTAAAATTTGTTTTATTAATATTCTCAATTATATTAAGGGGCTTTTTCATTTTTACACTTCAAAACAGTTTTTTTTTGTTGTATTTTTACGAAATTCTACATAGAAACTCATATTGCAACTAGCACTGCAACTTAAATTGCAACAAAAAATCGTATAGAAATTCCTATTACAACTAGCGCTACAACTAGCGCTGCAACTACTTTAGAAACCTAAACTGTAAAATTGAATTTTTTTTTTTTAAAAAAAAATAGTATATAAAGTAATTCCCATTATATAATATTTTTTTTAAAAAAAATAAGATATTCGATGTACAAAAGAAATAGTTCTAAATTGTAATATTCAATATAAATTTAATTCAATCAAGTTCTGGTTCCGCTCTTGATGCCATATAATGTATTTTATTTTTAGTTCAAAGAAATTATGGTATTTGTAATGTGATTGAAGAACCTCATTATTATAATACTGTACTATGACTTGATATTGAAAATGCTAGGCCACTCAAAGTGCCACCAAGTCAGGAACAACAATACAATTGGAACACAAAACATTCTCACCCTTCCAAAATTGCCAATGATAACATTTCTAAAGCAGGTCAAATGTATTTATATACATATATATAGATATAAATATAGAGTATATAATTTGCGGCATAAATATTTAAATTTAAATATTAAGTAAATTATTACGTGGCAATTCTTGATTAGTCTAGGTCATTAAATTTTTATTTTTATAAAAAATATTAATTTAATAGGTACTTACAGAGTTCCAAAAATTAAACTTAGGTATTTATTTACAATTGAAAGTTAAACTTAAGTATTTAAGCCGCAAATGACTCTAAATATTTATATATATATAGTATGTGTCTTTGTAATAGAATTGTTGGTTTATAAGAGTACTTTTTTTAATTTTCTATGTTAATTTTAACAGAATATACTATTACTTAAATATTACTTTTATAATATTATCATATATATATTTAAAAATAAAAATTATATAAATATTTTATATAAGGAAAGTTTTGTTGGGTTTTATGCCTAAATAAAACTCCAATTTCAATGTAATCTTTATCTTTTAAATATCAATAAAGAGACATAAGTATTTTCATCACTTATTTATGTGTCATTTGGTTCATGTTATCATTTACTTGTTTATTTGATTTCTAAATTCATCTAAATCCATGTCACATTTATATTTTTGTTTATTGTGTCGTCAACACAGTGGAAAGTAATCAGATTATGTGAGTAAATATATATTCCTTGATTTATCAGTACACAGAGTTTAACTGATATGACAATCTACAACATAGTTTACTTGCACCTTGGATAAGTGCTATGTTCTTTCCAGGGCATTGGTTAAAGTAAAGCTTGGGTTGGATGCATGGAGTATGTATCGGAAGGGACCGATATTGAACTTTGAATCAGATATGTTACACTTACCGTAATATCTATTCAATTCAATATCACCTAGTTGATCCTAGATCAAATGATCTTAATCCTGATATGGTTAGGTTCGATCTCAGGAGTATTATACATGTTCTTTGATTTGTTAGTTAAGCCTACTTTTTGGTCAGGGTGATACGTATATTTTGGCAACATGGTAGTGCAATTGAGTGGGAGCGCTAAACATAGATATGGAATCTATAGCTTCTATCTAGCAAATAGAAGTGAAATGATTATTTCCTTCGAGCTTGGCTAAACGGAGATAAATGGTTGAGTACTCATTTCAGTGATTATATTCACTGAAATATCATTTATAGGTGGCTAAGTGTTTTAAGGATAAAATACATTGAAGGGTGTAACGGTAATTTAATCCCTATACAATGTAAATCATCTATAGAGGATCATTGATTATTGGGATTATAACAATGGATAATTGATAGCGTATCTATATCGTGGAACACATAGAGCGTTCTATATAACTGAGAGTGTAATTCCAAGTTCTATGCGTGGATGCAACAAGGAATTAATAAGTCAGTGAATTTACCTGGTAAGTTCTTGGTCTGCTTATTGGAAGCTCAGATATATAGGCCCATGATCCCCATACTAGTTGAGACAACACTACTTGTAAGACTCAGTTAATTGATTTTGATTAATCAATTATAATTCTAAAATTACACTATGTCTAGTTTATGCATTTTCACTAAGCAAGGGCAAAATTGTGAAGAAAGAGTTTCTAGGGTTCATTTGTTAATTAAGAGACTTTGGTTAGTCTAATTAATAAATATATTAAATGACAATATTATTTAATAATTAATTTTTAGTTATTAAATAATTAGAATTGGCATTTAAGTGGTTAAATTGAAAAATTAGCATTTTTTAGTAAATGAGATGTAGAAATGATAAAATGGCAAAATTGCAAAGTGGGGCCCATTATCCTATACATGGCCGGCCACTTATGTAGCCTATTTATCATTTATTTTTTCATTATTTTAATGCCAAATAAATCTAACCTAACCCTAGGTGGTTTCCTATAAATAGGTAGTGATGGCTTTAGGAAAAAAATGATGCATCTCATTCTTTCAGAGAAAAACACAAAGCCTTCTTCCTATACCTAGCCGCCACCTTCTCTCTCTCTTCCTCTCTTCTGAAAACCGAACCCTATAGTGAGTGAGTGAGTGCCCACAAACATCAAGTGGTATCTCAATCATAGTGTGGAAGATTGTGAAGAATCCAGAATCAAGACAAGGACATTCGGGCTCAAATCTTGGTGATACTCTGCGACAGAAAGGATACAAGGGTTAGAGATCTGAGTGGAATGAGACATTATATTCTGTTGCAACCACTGTAAGGTTTCTTATACTTTATATGTGTTTATTTCATATCGTTTTAGAAGTTCATATTTAGGATGTTAAATAACATACTTGTTAGTAAATCTAAGATCCTGGTAAAATAAATTCTAACAAGTTTAACTTAAATATAAAATAGAGGGAATTATTTCATATACTATTTTTTTAACTTTTTTTTTTCAAATTTACGGTTTGGATTTCTAAAGTGGTTGCAGCGCTAGTTGCAATAGGGGTTTCCATACGATTTTTTGTTGCAATTTAGGTTGCAGCGCTAGTTGCAATAGGAGTTTTTATGTTGAATTTCATAAAAATGCAAAAAAAAAAAAAAAAATTATTTTGAAGTGTAAAAATGAAAAAACCCCTATAAAATATGTGTATATATTTTTAATCACATTTTTAATTTTGTTGGTTTAACTTTAAATTAAAATAAAAGTGAATTCTGCTTAATCGGACACGCAACGATTTACCACAATATCTCACTTAGGTTTTATTATACATATAAAATACGTACATATATATATATATATAATCACATCCAAAAGGTACACCAATATAGCTGCAATAGCAAAAAAAAATCCTCAAATATCAAAATCTCAAACCTCATTTAAAAAATTAAAGAAAAAAATATTATCTAATTAAAAAAAAAAATAAACATACATATATTACACTTAATATTACCTAATTAAAAAAAAACTAACTAAATATAAGTACATTGCACGTAACATCAACCTAATATATATATTATATATATATACTAGGTATGGTGTATCTGCATCCTGAAATTTTAATATTTAAGTTTTTATTTCTAATTTAGTTTCTTTTTAATTATTTTTTTTATTACATTTATATATTAATTTTGTAAATACTATTATATTTAGGAATTCTTTATTTGTATTTTTTTTTCTATATTATGCTATTTTATATAAACTAACTTTAATTTTGTCGTAATTCTTAAGTTTACTTCCCCTTCTAATTTTTTTTTGCCCCGAAAATTTTTAGGTCCGCATCAGAGTAACGTAACATGCAATGCATCTTTGCTTAGAGATGTATTAGAGTTAATTACCTATTTATTAATTTAAATAATAATAATAAAATTAAATCTAATGCAATTCAATTATTTTTTAAATACATAATGTTGCTCCAAGTTTCTCTCAATATACGTGGCAGTCTCAGTATAGGACACGTGGCAAATTAGGACCCCCCACCTGAAGATAATAAAAGTACTTAGGCCAAATCCCTTCTAAAGGAACCAGCAACTTGTCTGGGGAGCTAGCTCCCGAACATGGGAAGCCCAGCTCGACTTCCTCTCTAAGAGTTGGAAGGCATATAAACTCCTCCAGGTTTGTGGATCTAGAGTTGAACTGTCCGCTCGCATTTAATACAACATGGAGGAAGCATCTGGGAACACCCATAAGAGGACGTGTCAGACATCATAAACTCGTCTTTTAGCAATTACACGATAATTAAGGGTACAAGTGACAGCTCTATTATGAAGAATCACATCAATCAAGAAAGGATGAAGGCTAATCTCACCTAAAGCCTAGGCAACCTACTACGTAGGTTATGCATGCCCTATTGCATAAATTTGGGAACTTGTGCGTGCCCAAGGTTGGCACTTAGAACAAATGATACATTTCTTCTTATTACCAATCGCTATAAATACCCCTTAACAAAATTAATGAAGGGATAGGAAAAAAAAGAACACAAAACATTTTTTGTAAGAAACACCCACCTATTAATAACAGAGATTCATGGACTGTAACTCATTAATACCCAAATCACTTAAAAATATTTGCATTAACTCTTCCTAAGCTATAATTATTACGTTAAATATTTAGTCGCCGAAAATCTCAGTCAGCACATAAAATTTAATTTAGTTTTAAATTTATTTATAACGAAAATATATCTAACTAATTTTATTTTAAAGAATAAATAAGTTTGGATGTTTAAAATATATAATTAATAAATTTATTATAAAGTAGGCTAATTAGGATTTTTACCCCTCGAACTTTGACATGTACCAAATTATGCTCCCTGAACTTTTAAGGTCGTTAAAAATGCCTCCTAAACTATTGAGATTGTTAGATTTAAGGACTTTTATCTAATTTTAGTAAAAAAAATCTAACATGGATAAAATTTCAGGGGACATGATTTAGTATATGTCAAAGTTTGAGGGGCATAATTCGGTAGATATCAAAGTCTGGGAAGTATAGTTTAGTACATAAACAATCACTGAAATAGTAAAATTGAATAAAATTAAACAAAAGTCCTTAAATCTAACAATCTCAATAGTTCAAGGAAAATTTTTAACAGCCAGAAAAGTTCAGGGGGCATGATTTGGTACATGTTAAAGTTTAAGGGGTAAAAATCCTAATTAGCCTATAAAGTATGATTAATTAATTAAATTAACATCTAATTTAAATTAAGATTTGTATATAAAAAAATTATTATTTAATTTTGTTGATACTTTTAAATATTCAAAATTATTTTTTTCAAAATAAAAAATAATTAATTAATTAGTTTAACGGTGTTAGTAATGAAAAAAATAAAAAAAATATAATTAAACTAGCCATTTCTATTACATAGTCATATTTAATATAAGAAAGTTATATTTCATTAATTGAAAATAATTGTGGTAAAAATAATTCATTCATCTTTTTTAGTATATTAAAATTGTAAATTTAAATGTACGGTATAGACGTAAAGTGTGCGCAAATGATTATTTGTATTTTTTTTTTATCATCATATATTTACTTTTTAATGAATATGCATTATTCCTTGCAGATTGGGACTACTAAATTTGACTAAGGATTTAAGCTTAGGAATGTAAATAGAGCGACTCACTAACCCAAAAAGAGATTTTGTTATTTTGGGTTGTGCCACCTAGTTGAATTAGAATTTCGACTTAAATTGAATATCCAAGTTTTTTTTTTCGCCATTATTAGTTACTTGAGATCTTGTTAAATGATTATAATATGATTATAATATTATTGACATTAGTATAGTAACACTAATATTTATCACAGTAATTTGTACCATATGTAACTGCGTATTGAAATTTTCGAAAACTGATTTAAATAAGTGCTTAAAAAATTAAATAAGTAAATATAAAATGGAGATAAAGATTTTTACGTGATTTGTGTTAATTAATCCTACTCTATGAGTCAATGTATTAGGTCGAATGACTTTTATGTATTACAATAGAGTTTTATAAGCTCAAGAACCGTAACTCCTTGCTTACTTTTGTCACTGGGGTATTTCTAGCATAGAGAAGAAGAAACCTTAAAAGATGTCAAGTAAATCGACTCCTTTGCATGAAGGTATAAAAGGGTATTTATAGACTAGGATCTGGATCCGGGCATACTCGTGACATACTAGGATTTTGTGCAAACTAGACCCACTATTAGGGTAAATACATTAAATGCATGACTTTTACCCCACTGGCAGTTGTCTGGCTTCTGGGGCGAAGGTTTCCGTATAGATGGAAACAACGCAGTCTGGGACAAGTGTCACGTGGCCATTGCTCCTATAAACAAAGATGTCAGGCAGGCGCCATTAGATAAAATGGAGGTATTCTTTTTGGTGGTGTGCACCCTACCACGCTCTGACATGGGAGACAATATCTGATTTTGTGGGACCAGGCGTCAGAGCGTAGCTGCGTCATCATACAAGGGCTTCTTGGCATTCATTTTTCAGATGCGTCCTAATGTTCATCAAGAGGGCTTCGTTTATTCTATCTTCAAGAAGGCTGGAAACCTTCCAGATCTGGATGAGCTTCATCTTCGTAGACAAGCTTCATGGGCTTTAGATGGGCTTAGGCCCATCTTTCGTCTGAACTCGGAAGGGCTTTACTCCAAGCCTTTCCAGATTAATTACACTTTGTAAATGCCACGGGTCATCTTTAAAAAATACAAATAGTATTTACACCCCAAGCTTTTGGAACTTGAGAGTGGCGGAGGCTTGTAGTCTTCCTTTCAGATTTCCATGGCCACGTGGATAATCTTTAAAAGGAAGAGACCTTTTTGTCTTATATGCTTCAGAATGTGGATGGTTGGGGACCTTTAGATTACAGCTAGCGCCACTTACGTGTTCTTGTCCTTTAGCTCCATAATTTCTATGTGCATTAGGAAGATGTGTGATGCTTAGGATATGATGATGACGACTAATTGATGTCAGCGCAAATATTGAGGCAAATATCTTTGATGAAAATACCTCAGTTCTAATGAAGTGTACTAAATGCGAGCCTTCCAGCTCCCCGACCGTTAGATCATATGTGTGTTTTCTGAGATGAAATATGGGCCATTGATTGTGGAGCACTCAGATCGCCACCTTTATGTATAAATAAGGGCAAAGAAGGACACTTTACCACTTTTACACATTCGAGCATTGGAATTCAAACCAGAGAGAGAGAGAGAACCAAAATTCCCATTCTTAATTCTAGTGAATGTCTGATCCTTTTGACACCATTCTCATCTACCTTCTTCAAACGAGTCGTTGGATATTCAAGCAGGTGTGGACAGGATGCTTGCTTGGGCATAAAATTTTTAGGCCATTCACCACCGCACTTTTCCAACCCCACACTCTTATTCTTCAAGTAATTTTTCCCTATTTTCGAACTAATTGATTTCTCTAAATTTCTGGAAGTGCATGCTCAAGTTTTGAATAGGAATGATTAAGTGCATGCAAGTATGAGGTTTGAATACATAGTGTCTGGGCTTTTTAGAAGTTTCAGACATGTTAGGATTAAAATCTTGGGATTTTAGTTCGTAAATCTTTTTTTGCATGGGTCAAGTTTAAACTATGTTTGAATAGAACCAACCTTAAATTTTGTTGCTTGGAGCTCTTATGGCTTTAGATGAAATTTCTGTATTTTTTTCGTTTTATTCTTTGAGTTCCGGATCTGATTCGTCCGAAAGTATTGTTCTGTGAAGGCTTTGCTTTCGGATGACCAGTACGAAAGGGGCCTCTCCAAGAAGCTTTAAGGGAGGACTTTCCCGTACCCTTCCTATTTTTTCTGGTATGGATATTAATTGCTTGAATGTTTCTTGTTTTGTTTTTACTCGCAAACATCATGCCGGAGGAGTTTGACCTTGAAGTAATAGCTCTGGTTGAAGGGCCAGTAAAAGTTGCAGAATTGGCGGGGGAGTCAGCTTCAGCCCTATTAGTGGTCTATGATTCTTTCATATGTTAGATGGACCCAATAAGTTCGTAAGCTACGATATGCTGTAGAGATATGCTAATAATTATGGAGTTAGCAAAGTTTTGGGTCTTTGCTGACATAGACTTTTCCTCTCAGAGGAATTACTAGCTAAGTGCATTGGAGGCTTTGAGGCGTGCAGTTAGGCGCACATCCTCTATAGAGCTAACCTTCCACTAGGAAGTTACTTCACAAACTTCTGCGGGGCTGTGGGGATCGTGCCTTTCCAACTTATCCCGTAGTCCTACAAGCTTTTGACCGGATGGTATATTCTCTGTAAGATCCGATAGATAAAAGTTCCAAGCCCAAAAGAGATACTATATTTTTATACAATTAAATCGCAGCCCAAGTGGAACAACAACTCCAAAATTGGGTTCTACAGGTTGGAGAAGCACTCCACAATAACTTGTCCTTCCAGCAACACCAAGTATGTCGCAAACTTCAGGACTACTGGTTCTTCACAACAGGTTTCCCCTTAAAGAGGCTTCCAACTCTATCCCTTGATTTCTCCACTCCAGGTAATCATTTTTAATCCTTTCTTTCTTTTCAATTTTTTTTGTTTGTTGTGTTCACTTTCCTAACAGAAGATGTTCCACCCTTACAGCTAATGTTAGACCGACACCCCTATCTAACTTTTTGGTTACCAGGGAAGTGCGATATCGAAAGATTCTACCTGACGTACTACAAGTCGAGGATTTAGTCACCATGTGGACTCTCTAGAAGTATATTGAGACATATAGTAACCGTGAGAGCTATCGTGATTGGCCTACGATTAAAGAGGAAATAGATGCGATGGGTGATGCGGGAGGCCATTAAGCTAGATAAAAAATGGTTGGCCAACTAGGAGCAGATCTATTCGAATCCAATTTGTAATATCTTAGAAACCTAATTATGAATAGGATTATTATATATTATGGGTTAATTAGAGAGTAACTAGCAGGATTATGATCCTACTAATTTAATTCAGTGTAAATTATGAATTGTGCTATAAGTGAATAAATAAGCATAATTTATTAATTACGAAGATTTATTTGGAATATGTGGATATACTGAAAAAATACATTTCAGAGCAAGAAGTCGAAATGAACATCTAAGAGAGGATACACTAGATTTTTAAAATTAGAAATCTTATATACACAAGAGTGTGCCATCAAAATTTAAAGATGAAATCATGGAATCAACAAACCGTTAATTGAAAAAGGAGCGGTTCCCAATACTCCACTGTCAAATCACATAGACCGTCATTACACGGAAATCTCATATATTTTAAATTAAACCAGACAACAACTGACACAAAACTATACAAAAATGATGACAAAACCAACCCTACTATTTAGATCAGGACCTAAATATGCATAAGCATAAATTGAACTGGGGGAATAGTATTTAGGGGAAAAGTAAGAAAATTAAAATAAATAAATACAGTTTGAAAATTATAAGGCCCAATGGGCCGAACAAAATTAAAGTCCAAAAAGACATAAAGATAATAGGAAATATAATAATAAAACTGAGAAAAGACTACATAGCAATAAAAACAAACAAGGTTTTCTTGCTGAGATAGGCCTAAGACGATATCATACTGAGATGGGCGTAAGGTGGCATCATACCGAGATAGGCCTAAGACAGTTTCATGTCGAGATAAGCCAAGGAAATTTCTGTCTGAGGTAGGCCAAGAGTGGCTTCTTGACGGGATAGGCCTAGGACGGTCTCGAGCCGAGATAGGCCGAGCACGGTTCTACACCAAGATTGGCCAAGAACGACTTCATGCTGAGGTAGGCCAAGGATGGTCCCATGCCAAGGTAAGCCAAACATGACTTCATACTGAGATAGGCCAAGGACGACTTCTTGCTGAGGCAAGCGAAGCACGACTTCAAATCAAGAAAAGTCGCAAACTGATCAATACCAAGATAAATTAAGAACAGTGTCATATCGAGATAAATATAAAACAAAGTAAACCAAAAAAAGTAATAAAAACATTGGACAGAACAAATTGCACTATAAACTCAACACAAAATGAAACTAAGTCAACTAAGATAGAATAAAGCTTAGAGAGAGATTACAGAATTTAAAGAAGAGAAAATGTTGACCTTAAAATAATTGAAAAACAGCTAGCAAGAACGCGTGTCAATCACAAGTACTAAAAGGTAATTGAGGACACGTGTCGCCTACATACATTGAAAGATGGACAGCACAACCATGTATACAAAGAACGTACCATACTAAAAAGGAAAAACCTCACGTAGAAGAGGCATGTATTATCAAATAGAAGAAAAAAACCCACTAAAAAATACTTTTAACTAAAAACTTGATCAAAAAGGCTACCTTATTTTTGGTCAAAACAATAATTATTATAATTCATATCATAACATATACATATGGGACATATACATCATTAATTTTCTATAATTAATTGCTAAAGTGTTGTATATGTCTCTATAAATAAGTCTTATTTTAATTCTGTAAATATTATACTTATACTTAGTCATGATTCGAATTAATTATCATAAATTCTTTATCTAATTATGCCGTTAATACAACTATTCTTTATAGCAACTATATATAGTCTTATACTTCCATCATTATATGAATTTGTGGTATAAATTCACTCAACAAAGCTTTAATAGAAAAGAAAAAAAAAGTTTATAAAATGGAAAGTGGTTCTGCCTTTTTGAATTTGGGAACCTTTGCTTTATGAATTAGAAATTCCCATCGTAAGTGGTGGAGGTGTGGTTTTAATATAAAGGTTCTATTAATATTGATTATTATCTTATCTTAGTGATTTTTATATTCTTACAAAATTTGACCCTTTTTAATTTATTTAAAGCAAAAGATTATTTAAAATAAACCATTATATAATGGTTGGAGGTGCCTAAATTCTTATTAGCTCTTTAATTAGTAATTTTTATCAATGTTCTTATATCTAGTTACTTTTTTACAATTGTCACGTTTAGATATTATTGTTCGTTATCGATTATATATATATGCTTAAAAGCACTAATTTATAGTTTACAATTTACTAATTATGTCTCATTAAGTGATGATTATACATGTGGATCTATAATCGCATGCTTACAATTTGATATATTATGTTATGAGAAATTAAGCATAATAGCATATATTCACGTTACTATATATTAATAATAATTATTATAATAATAAAGAGAAAAATAATTAATAATGGTCTAATCAATGACGATAATAATAAAATAAAAGTTGTTGGCACATGAGAAATTTTAGAATTATGCTTAGTGTGACTTACTATTTTTCTTAAATCATTCTTTTCACAAAATAATTAAAATATGTTAATCTTTATTATTATTTCAAAAATACAACTCTTATTCATTTTTCCTCTTTCCTCTCTCTAACTAAAATTTTTCTCTCTAACTCTCTACACGATATTTGTACTCCCTCTCCATCTCTCCGATTCTATTTCGAAGCCACCCACTACCTAAACCCAACCACCACAAGCATCGAAGATCAATCGCCTGCAATTGCGAAGCCATTGTCATTGAAGATCAATGGCCTACTACTAAAAATTTATTTTTCTAGATGTTTAGACTCTACTTCGCAGGGTTCTAGATGTACAGCTAACAGATTTGTTTCTCCAGAAAAAAAAAATAGTCACGTAAGTTTGACAATTCTAAAAGAAAAAAGAATTGATCCATTCTTTCTTGTTTTTTTAAGAATAAAAGATCACATTCAACTTAAATATTTTACCTTGCAAAGTATTTCAAACTAAACATGTTTCTCAAAAATGAAAATGGGTTGTCAAAAAATAAATGTTTCGTTGGTTCTTCTTACTTTAAAACTATTGCTTTTCAAATTTGATATTTTTATAGTTGTTGTCCAGGTATATGAAAGGTGATAAAGATTTTCTTGTCAATATTATTCAAATGCAATATGAAAAAGTTATTTTTTGGTAACGGTCTAGCTAAAACAGTCAGAGCGATGGGAACTGTAATAACTGCATCAGTAATTTGGATTAGAAAAGGAAATTAGCACTAATTTTTGATATTTTTATAATTACTAATGAATTTAATTAATTGTGGGCCCCATTACTAGAAATGAGCATTAGAATTATAATTTCTCAATTCTGGAGATTTTATTAAACTTTAGGTATATTATTTGAATTATATGTAAATTATGCAATTTTTATAATTTTTGCTCAGCGATAACATATGCGATGGATGGCTAATTTGATCACATGGGTAAGTCTAGAACCTTATTTCTTAGTGTGATGTATATTGGAGAAAATAAAATACCGAGGTTTATGGAATTTGACCATTTTACCCCTAGTCTTGAAAATGCTTAAATTATGAGAATGAGGGCATTTTAGTAATTTGGGTGTTCGTGAGTGTGGTGGCTGCCCTAGATTTTGACACCTAGCAAATGAATATTCAGCCTAAGATTAATGTGATTAATCTAACTTTTAATTAGACAAAAAACAAAAACAAAGAAAATTAAGAAATTATGAAAAATCAAGAGAACCCTTTTCTCTCTCTCTCTTCTTGTTTGTGTACCACAAAACCAGGGAGAATTCAGCAGCTTTTCATCTTTTTTTTTTTTTTCTGGGAATTCAACCATTGAATCAAGAGTAATTGGAGTAGGTAAGCTCTATAACTTCTAACCTTGAGTTTTTAAAAGCTTTATATTGGTTTTAACTTGTGACTTTGGAAATTGGGAGTTGCTAGGGTTTAGGGGTTGTGTAGTCTAATTTTTAAGTTGATTTTGAGTTGATTCTAAGCTTTGAATGTTAGTTTTGATGTATGGTGATAGAATTGAGCAAGCTTGAGCTTTGAAACTCAAGTTTAGGTCTTTAATGACATGTTTGGTTTCTGTGTGTTTTTCTGGGATTTTTCTGGTTGGAATATATTGTGTATACCCTATTTAGGTACTCTGGAAAGTTTGGAGGCAATTGGACAAGTTTTGAGCAAATTGGCGGTTTTGGCAAGTTCCCCGAAAAACCAGTTTTCTCAATTCTTGTCCATTTCAGTACCTTAGTTGGGTGTTTCCCTATATCCTGATATAGTGTAGTCCCTAGAGAGTATAACAAAACCTTGAGTTGTAGACTCGGGTTTCTCAGATTAGGGTTTCAAACATGTGATTTACCCAGTTTTAATATGTGATTAGGGCATCCATCCAGTACGAGACTTTCCATTCAGGTCGGCCAACTCACTTGAATCTAGAAAGAAAGTAAGAACTATGTATAATGTGTAATATGAATATGCGAATGTATGTATATCTTAAGTGTATATGCATGCTTATATGTTTGTTACACTACCAACACTTGTACGGATATGGTATAAAGTGCATTGGTATAGTGTATATTGTTAAGGAGTACAATACGGTGATACCAGCATAAGTACGGAAAAGTACTGGGTGTGTGTGGTATATCACTCAGTGGTACTCAGGGTATGAATCAAACCCTAAAAACACTCGTGCAATGAGGTATGAAGTGTATGTGGTATAGTGGTTGTACCCTAGTATGGAACGTTCTTACTCATCTGTTAAGCCTTGTAAATAGGTGTATGGGCGCCTAGATACAAGTCGGTATTATATGATATGTTATATGCTTTTTTTACTGAGTCTGTCAACTCACAGTTCTGCTTCCATGTGTAGGTAAAGGAAAGGCAAAAACTGAACAGGAGTGAGCCTGGGCTGAGATGAGGTTGTATATGTCATGGCGGCGCGACTTGGAGTGTTTGGTCTCCAGACATCTGGGGTTATTATTTTGTAGTCGCTGTGCGACCTGGTTATGTATTCTGTGTATTTTGTATAAAAGTTTAAAAACGGGATCCTGATACTTGTAAATGATTTTATAAGGTTATAAAGTTGAATATTTAATATAAAAGTTTTAATTTGACACGATTTTTGAGTAAGTTCTTTGATTAGCAAAGATAGCACTATAATTAAAAAATCAATGTAGCGTGCCTTAGCATGATCGGGTGACCTCTGCCACATTTCAGTTCCAGGAAGACGCTCTCTTGTGGTGGGAGTTGGTGTCCCTTACTCGAGACGTCACTGTAATGACCTGGGAAGAGTTCCGAGAGTTATTCAACGCCAAGTATTTTAATAAAGCAGTCTGCAGTGCTAAGCGGAAAGAATTCATTGAGTTAGTGCAAACTAAGGGGATGTCAGTTAGTGCTCCTTAATTTCGTCCTTACTCTTCGAACCAGAAGCCCCCGAGTTATCGATTCTCGTGGAAACAGTACCTGTTGAAACATTGCTGGGTTTGCTTCCCGAGCTTGTTTTCAATAGATTCATTTCCTTTCGGGCTTCTTCCTTCCAAACAAACACCTGAGCCCTTTCGTTGAACTCAGTGATGCTTCTCACCGGACTTCCTTGTAAGTCATCCCACAACTCGGCCCCTGGGGTTAATGGATCAGTAGAGATCCCCGCCTGAAGGGATGTAAGTTGCGTGCTGTCATCCAAATTCCTAACCCTAGCCACAACCGTGGTAAAACGACTTAGGTATGCCTTAAGTGTCTTGTCGGGCTACTGCTTTATGTTGGTTAGCGAGGCCGATCTGGTTGCCTATCCCTAGCAGTGTGGAATTGTTTCTTGAATCCCTAAACAGCTGCTATCAAGAAATTATTGAATGATGATTAAACTTGTTAAACCAGCTACTCACTGCTCCAACAATCGAGGTGGCGAAAAAATACAGTGTAAATTGTTAATTTGTCACATTACTCGCTCACATTATTGTGTTCAAGTTATTCAAATGTGAGACTGGATCAGCGGTTCTGTCATATGACGAGACATGCGGGTTTTTGAATCCTGAAGGAAAAAGGGTATTCATTATGTCTGGATGATACAGCTCAAGCTCCTCGTCAAAGTCGTATCCAGATAGTTTCCCTAATTCCCCCACTTGACATCTCCTGAACTTGTCCTCTAGCTCGTTTATCTGCAATTGGATTGGATCCTCTTGCTTTGGACCAAGCTATTGGCGAAGGTTAGGTTTCTTCTGATGCAAGTGCTCTCGCAGATCCGATTGGGAGTAATTGCTGGCAGACCTCATCTTACTCACCGATTGTGTCCTACTCATAGACTTTGTCTTTGAGTGGCTCGCGGATTTACTGGTACCCATACTTTCTCGATCATTAGCTCGTTGAGTACTTTCTCCTCTTCGAGTTGATCGACTGTGGGTCATGACCGCCTCGAAGTGACACTTGCTTCTTCACGCTCTGTTCTTTCCCCCGAGAGCGGTTTGTCGTATTTCCCTCATCAGGGTCTGTACGAGTCCTCGCTCTATGGGTTGGGGAAGAATGTTGGTGATTTCTAGCAGGTGACCTCCATTCTCCCGGTTGAGTCCCAAGATCCTCCTCATTCTCATGAGGGATTTCTCATTCAGCACTTTCCGGTTGTCTCCCATCTGGCTGTTCGTTCTGATTTTCAGGGGGTGTCTCATTTTCCTTGGGTTGTTCTTCCTGGGCCTTGACCTGTCTCCTGGTTCGTGAGCCACGAGGTCTGCCTCGTGGTCTTCTCACTCCAGGTTCAGGTTGATTTTGAGCATCTGTCCCCTGTGTCGCCCTGGCCGAGGTTGCATCATGTTCTAACTCAGCGTTTCTACGCTGCGTCTCTTCCAGACGGCATCTCAAGCGACGATTTTCCGTTTCATAAGTTCCTTCTCCCATAGACTGGGCACCTCCACGTTTGAGCTCTTCATCCCTCGCCTCGGGGTTCTGGCCATTCCCACCCTGAGTTCTCCTCGAGCGTGTTGTTCGCGTACTAGGACCAACGTCAGGTTAGGTTCTCCGGGAATGGGTGGTCCTTCTGGACTGTGGGTTGGTAGATCTTCTGGAGCCCATGGGCTCTTTCCCAGTACGAAGATTGGTTTCCTCATGTGGGGTGTTAACATTTTCTGAATTTTCAGCCATGAAGGAGGTGGTTTTTCTTCAAAAGAAGGGAGGGTTTTTTTTCTGAGCTTTTTCACAGAGGCTCTCAATGAAAGCACAAAACTGTTAACGCAAATTTTTGTTAACTAAATTTGAACCTCACAGTAGTGATTTTACACATAAAAAATAAAAGCTATAGAAATAAAAATATGAACACAGAGTTTTTTTACGTGGTTTTGTAGTTAAAATTCTGCATAGTGCACGAGTCAATCTTATTCAGATTTCAGATTATTTTTCAGGGCCTCTCCTGTATGAGTTTTTTCGTCCCTTTTTTGATCTTCTTTGTCACTATTTATAATTACATAGTGGACAGTTAATTACAGAGTTGACCGGAATATGTTTACACCAATTATCCCTCAAATCATGAGATTTGATTACATATCATGTAGTGTAAATGCGGTTTATGATTTGAAAATCTAATAGCTGTGATTTTCCCGCTTTTACTGGGTCAAAATGATCATGTTTTAAATCACGTCTTTAATTACTGATTCTGGAGTTGTCTCGACAGAAGTTTGGTTCCAGTGATCTCGATAGCGAGTTGAGGCCATTCGTCTTTCCGAGATCGACGATGCATGTTTGGTGTCGACCGTGCTTCTTAAAGAGTTCTTCGAGGCTCATTCGAATGTTATCTTCCAGCTCGTCATGATTGTAAGCCTCGCTAACGCTAACTAGATGAAGTTATAAGAAGTCTTCCATAGCGGGACAGGCACCTTGCTTACTTGGTCTCAAGTCGATCCAACGTTTACACTTAGTTTTTACATTGTACGCTAAGGACTTTCACGATTGATATATGTCGCTTTCGTCTTCCAATGTGTACTGTCCTTGATGTCTCACTATTCGCATTTAGTGACATATGGTTTCTCGCTAATATACTAAGTGTCAGTTTGTACATTTATTCCTCGTCTAAGACCTTACAGTCAACGGGTTACAAATATACTCTAATACTTACTTAATTAATGAGTTATTCCATAAAAAGCAATTGCATCGATTCACATTCCCTTTATCTTGACACGTGTCCTCCACTGAGATGGCAGCCGAATTTTGGGTATAACAAGTAGATATCCATAATCCTGAATTGAATCAGACGAGTCTTACTGATGAGCTGTTCAACCTCCACTTGAATATCCAGTGTTCTTGATGGCGTTGAAGAACTGGTAGTTAAAACTGTGGTGATTCTCCTAGATTCTCTCATTCATGAATTTGAAGAAGAAGATGAATGCAATGATTGATATAATACTCCAAGGTTCCCTCATTCGTCATCGTCTTCTCTCTACAAATTCAAACTCAGTTTGAGATTTTGGGTAGAAGTTGTAAATGGAAAATTTTCACCATATTTATACATAAAAATGGTGTTCTGCGTGACCTCAGATCAATGGCCAAGATTATGTCTAAAAAACCACAAGAAAAATCTAATAGTTTGGGAAAACTATCACATACGCATTTAATGTGATGCTTGGCAATAAGATACAAAATGATGATATTCTCCTCGGGACTCGCACTAACATAATCAATTGCCTTACATCATCCAAGCGGAAGGGTGCTAGATTCCATAACACCTACAGTTTCAGAAGCTTGGTGGTAAATGTTATCCGTGTTTCCGGATGAGGACACGTGTAATTTCCAAAGCTAGTTACAACTTATTCACTTCAGGCCCAATAGCAGAGGTCCAAACAAAGTTAATGGACTAGATCCATTAGCGAAGTTAGATCTTCTGAATCAAAAATAGATAGTGTTGGAAATTATTTTACCAGGATCTTAGATCTACTCACAAGTATGTTGATTAACACCCTAAATATGAACTTTCTAAAACGATGAAATAAACACATATAAAGTTTAGGAAACCTTACATTGGGTGCAGCGGAATAATATGACTCCTTCCGTTCAGATATCTAGCCCTTGATTCCTTTCTGTAGCAGAGCATTATCAATATCTGAACCTGGATCTCTTTCTCTGAATCTTTGATGCTGAAACTCCTTTTGTTGAATGTCTTTCTTCACGATCTTCCTCACTATGATTGAGGTATCACTTGCTGTGTGTGGGCACTACTCTAATACTAAGGATTTCGAAATTCAAGAGGGAAGAAAGAGAGAGGGAGTGGTCGGCCAGATAGGGAGAGAGAAGGCTCAGTTTTTTCTGAATCAGAAGTGTAATTTTCCTGAAGCCTTCACTATCTATTTATAGCATTCCACTAGGGTTAGGTTTGAATTATTTGGCATTAAAATAATGAAAATATCAGTTTAAATTCCCTACAAAAGTGGCCGGCCATGCTTAGTGGATTTGGGCCTCACTTTTTGCAATTTTGCAGTTTTATCTTTTCTCCATCTGATTTTCTCAAAAACGCCAATTTTCAAATTCAATCATTTAAATGCCAATTCTAACTATTTAATAACTATAAATAATTATTAAATAATATTGTCATTTATCATATTCATTAATTGAACCATACAAAGTATCATAATTACCAAATATGCCCCTATAAACTCTTTCTTTACAATTTCGCCCTTACTTAGTGAAAAATTCACAAATAGACATAGTCTAATTTGAGAATTATAATTGATTAATCAAAAACAATTATATGAGTCTTACAAGCAATATTATCTCAACTAGTGCGGGGACCATGGGTCTATATAACCGAGCTTCCAATAAGTAGATCAAGAATTTATTACTAAAATTCACTAACTTATTAATTCTTCGTTGAACCCACGCGTAGAACTTAGAATTGCACTCTCAGTATATAGAATGCTTTATATGTTCCACCATATAGACACATCATTAGTTATCCATTGTTATAATCCTAATTTGATCAATGATCCTCTATATGAATGATCTACACTGTAAAGGGATTAGATTACCGTTACACCCTACAATGTATTTAATCCTTAAAACACTTAACCCCGTATAAATGATATTTCAGCTTATGTGAAATGAGATCTCCACCATTTATTTTCGTTTGGTCAAGCTCGAAGGAGATCATCCTTTACTTACTATTCGCCAGATAGAAGCTATAGATTCCATGTTTATGTTAGCGCTCCCACTCAATTGCACTACCGTGTTCCCAAAATGTACGTATCACCCTGACCTAAAAGTAGGCTTAACTAACAAATCAAAGAACACGAATAGCCTCTCGAGATTGAGCCTAATCATAACAGGATTAAGATCATTTGATCTAGGATCAACTAGGCGATATTGACTTGAATAGATGTTACGGTAAGTTTAATAAATCTAAGTCAAAGTTCAATATCGGTCCCTTCCGATGCATACTCCATGCATCCAACCTGAGCTTTACTTTAACCAATGCTCTAGAAAGAACATAGCACTTCTCCAAATGCAAGTAAACTCTGTTGTAGATTATCATATCAGTAAAACCCTGTGTCTGATAAATCTAGGAATCTTTATTCACATAGTCATGTTTACTTTCCAATGTGTTGACAGCACAATAAACAGGATCAAGTATGTGAAAAGGGTTTCAGACGAATTTATACATTATGTACATATATAATCATGAAATAAATCATGTGAACCATGCAACATTAAATGTTATTTCTGATCTATATTAATAAGTAAATCTGATTATATTGAAATGAGTTTTATTTAGGGCATAAAACCCAACAAACTCCCACTTGCACTAACATAAAACAAAAAGTGCGTTTCAAATAATCTCAACACCTTGATATACAAATCAAGTGTAGTAGTAGTAAACTCATCGTAATAGGATCATAAAGGTTGAATTAAACACAACCTTTTCTCCACCATTACTCTTCCTTAATCACAAAATCATTGATAGTGTGAAATTCCTCTCTATATGTCTACTCTCTTGGGATACTGGATACTATATCTTTGGCAACTACTTTTGGTTAATTAGGAAATTAACACTAGTAGTTTAGGCAATCTGGAATGGTGCCAAAAAATGTATAGAACTTTCCTTATACTGAATAAGTACCTTTCCTGCAATTTTAACATTCAGTCCCTTCCTGGTAGACCTAGAGACTTCAGATAGGTTTTTACACTTCCCAAAATCACTATTCCACCCCCAGAGTAACCACCATCTTATCAGAAAGATTTTCTAGCACAAAAGCAAATTTCGAAATCTGATGTGGTGTAGTCTAAGAGTTTTAAACACACTCTTATAGACTAACATATAGTTCCTCTTCTTAATCTTAGGATTTACTTGATTGTCTTCCAATGTTCTTCTCCTGGATTAATCTGATACCTACTTATTACTCCCACTCAACAGCAGGTGTCTGGTCTAAGGCATACAAAAGCATATCTAAGACCTCTCGCTATTGATTTAAGAAATTCTTTCATGGCTTTATCTTTTCTGGAATAGTTAAGACTTTTCCTTAGGTGGTTACAAAGTCAATATATTATTTGTATTTACCCCATCAGTGGAAAAAGGGAAACAAATAAGAATCCTAGCACTATAAATATGAGAACAACAACCCATGCAAAGTGTTTAAATCTCATTCCTCAATTCCTCAGGCAAATTCTAAGGTTCAAACACTTGTGTAAATCCTAAGGATTTTCTAGTCTTAGCGTAATAATATTGACTTTTGGACTAAGGTTTGTTCATGCCCCAGCCATGTTAAAATTATATGATTATTTCTTTATCTTTATATATTTCTTTATTTTACATATATTTTATTGATTTTTGAAAATCTTCGTAAACAACTAGGTTTTCTATTTTAGAAAAATTAGTCAAATATAGAATATTTTAATGAAATAAAATTAAATATTTCTGAGTTGTTGTGTCAAGCCATGTATTGGCATTTATTGTTAGCCCAAGATATGTTTCCAAGAGGGGGGGGTGAATTGGAAATTTATACTAATTTCGGTAAATCAAAACTTTTAACACAAAATTAAGCAATTAGCCACTTAATCAAATAAAAGCAAGTAATATGGCAAGCAATATATTATGACAAATAATCAAACTTGTAAAATAAAGAGTTTAAGGATTAGAAGATGCAAACTCTCGATTTTTACAAGGTTCGGTAGAACTATGCCACCTACGTCCTTGGTCTTCAAAGCTATGGACCTAGCTTTGAGTTCCAATATCAAGCCAAGTTAACGGGCTTGACTAACCCTTACAACCGGGGAATTTTTCACCAAGGTTTTTCCCAAACCTCTCACAATAGTTTCCTTCCAAGGACTATCAACCTCGCCGGATTGTTGAAGTGCCAATCTCACTTTTCTCGGGTTGTTTACAAAATCGGTGTCAACCTCACCTACAACCGAGTTGTTTTTCTACCGGTGCCAACCTCACCTCTCAATACAATGAATATGTAATTTTGAAATACAAAGCAAACTCTCTCTAATAAGATGGAAAACAAAGTAAAATCCTAGAGAGAATTGCAAGCACACTAGAGAAGATAAGAACAAGTTTGGCTCAAGTGTGTGTGGTTGGTGTGTTTATGAAAAGATGATAATTCTTTAGTTTAGAACACTTAGAATGATATTATATGATGAATAGAAGCTCAACCAACCTACATTTTTGAGTGAAAAACGAGTTTATATAGTGTAGGAATGAAAACTAGCCGTTTATAGCCGTTAGCACATTTTTCGAGGCCACTTCAGCCATGATCCGGAATTCCGGATTGGTTACAACCGGAATTCTAGTTGGGAACCGGAATTTCAGATGCAAAAGGTTCATTTTTTCGAACTAAAACATGCATAACTTTTTACTCGTTTATCCGATTTCAAAAATTCCAGTTGCGTTCTCTTAGTTAAATAATATGTGATCTTAAAAATCAATTTAGAAAATTTAGATATCATTTTTTGTGAAATAACTTGTCGCACAAGTTAGTGAGCCAAACTTTTGAACTTATAAATCCTAGTATACTATGCAAATCACTTTAACAAGACTAAAGCAAATTTATACCATTTGATTGTTTGTAGTCTTGATGTAGATGAGCTTCCTAGCTTGATTTGCATGTTTTGATCCCATGTTGACTTTTCCCGAGAGTTGACTTTTGACTTTGACTTTGACTTTGACTTTCGGGTTGACTTTTGACTTTGAGCTTTTTGAAGACCTCTTTTGAATAGGGTCTTGACTTGTTGATCCCTTGATGAATCTTTTGCTCTTATGAAGTACGAAGTAGTTTATATACTTGTTGAATCTACTTCTTTGATTATGTTTGACTTTACCGAGCAAATATGGATACTTTGTGAACTTGCTTGCAAAATGATCAAGAAAAGATTAGTAACAAATAATAATCAAATATTTGTTTATCATCAAAATAAATGAGTGATGGACTTTTGGTCAACATTCTCCCCCTTTTTGATGATATCAAAATATTTGATTATTTTAAAGGAAAGAAAAAGTAAATTGAAACATGTGGAGTTTAGCTCCCCCTTAATATATGCATATATTGTTTATACCGTTTTACCTTTGCATATTTATTGTTAACTTTTCTTAACATGACAAAGCTCCCCCTTAATCATATACTCAATAAACTTGTTAATACTTGAAAACATAATATGATTAATGCCAAAATAATCAATTCTAATATTTCTCCCCCTTTTGATTTCATCAAAAAGGGTGGGATAGGAAGCAAGGTCAAGCTATTTCTCCCCCTTAATTATACAAGATATGACTTGTATCAATGAAGCACAATAGGTAAAGAGAAATTTCAAATGCATAAAAAGATGAAAGTTCATATAGTCAAAACAAGTTTAAACATTCATCTACCAAAAAAAAATATGTAGTATCTATAGCCATTAACAGAAGTTGTTTTAGCTGGCCCCCATAGATCAGCAACTATTAATTGTAAAGGCTCACTATAGATTGTTTGAGATGATTTTGGGAAAGGAAGCTTGTGTATTTTACCCAAACAGCAGGCAGAACAAACATTCAAAGAATCTTTATTGCTGATTGTTATATTACATGTATGCAATACAGCTTTGACAATTTTTTCAGAGGGGTGGCCAAGCCTATTGTGCCACAACTCAAAGTCAGAGACTTGAGGCTTATTACAATGAATACAAGGAGAATTTTCTGGCACATTAGGTGGTGACACAGAGGCTGTGTGAACACTTGAAACAGCAGGATTAGAAGCTACAGATGCAGTTAAAACTCTGGGAACAGTGGCTGTGTTGGGAGATTGCACATGAAATTGAGAGGGATTAAAAGTATAGAGGCCATTCTGGTGTGTCCCAGTGAGAAGGATGGTTCGAGTTGCCTGATCTTTGACAAAGCATTTGTCAGAATGAAACTCAAAAAACACATTGTTATCATGAGCAAAACGAGAAACACTTAACAGATTTTTTGTGAGTTTTGGTACATGCAGCAGGTTGTTCAAAACAAGAGAATGAGAGGAGTTTGTGTGAACAATAGACTGACCTATATGTTGAATAGAGAGACCTGAGCCATCACCAACAAAGAGTTGTTCATCTCCTTCATATTCGACACCTGTGTTGAGATTTTGCACATTTGGAGTGCAATGATTCGATGCACCAGAATCAGGATACCAGCAGCTGTCTTCAGGTTGTGTTGTCTGAGCAACATTAGCTTGAGCTTGGGGAGAATTGGAGTTAGGAAACACTCCAGTGAAGCTTTTATCGAATCGATAGAAGCAATCAAGAACAGTGTGTCCAAGCTTATGGCAAAGCTGACACTGAATTCTATTGGAGTTGGTTGGATACTTTCCACCTCTGTTACTGAAACTGAAACCACCACGACTGTTAGAATTAGGGAAAGAAGAGGTGGACAGATGATTACCTCCATTATAGGGTCTTTGAGTGGTGAATCCACGACCAGTTCCTCGAGATGATGAAGTGAATGATGAGAGAGGAGGAGGTCGATTTTGATTGTAAAATCGATTGGTGCGATTCGGATAATTTTGATAAGCAATGTTGACTTCAGAGAATTGATCCAACTCAGTTGTAGCAAGATTCACACTTAACTCAGCTTCCAAATCCTGATCTGTCTTCTCGATTCGAGACTCAGAAGCTAATAGGAGAGCTTCGATTTCAGCAACTGAATACTCTTCGATTCGAGTATTAGTTGAAATGATGAAAGTATCATATTCTGGAGGTAAGCCCTTGAAAATAGCAGCAATGTGATCTCTTGCACTCAGAACCTCCCCAACTGAAGCAAGAAGATCGACATGTTGTTTGATCTTTAACAAGTATTCATTCAAGGACATGGATCCTTTTCGTATTTTCTGCAATTTTGTTCTGAATTCCAGGATCTTTGAAGACACTTGCAGAGTGAAATGCTTTTCTAGTGCATGCCAGATTTGTCTTGCTGTGTTGCATCCCACCATGCGAGTGAGGAGGCTTTCTGTCATTGAGGATAACAGCCAAGAGACTAAGAGTTGATCTTGAACCTCCCAATCAAGAAAATCTGGATTGAAGGTATTTGAAGCTTGATCTGCATCACTTAAGAATCGAGGTGGAGGAGCTCGATCTTGAATGAATTTTTGCAATCGATTTCCTCGAATTGCTGCCAGTACCTGTTGTTTCCACAAAAGAAAATTGTGATCATTTAGTCTAATAGACATGTTATGGCTGAAATATACAGGACTGTGATCATCAGTGTTGTTTCTCGATCGATTGAGATTAGGTGCTCCATTCATTTGATTGTTCGATCTGCTGTTGTTCTGTGTAGCATTGCTGTTGCCTCCAACGTTCGCCATGTTCACAGATAGAGGGGGAAAGAGCTCTGATACCATGTTAAATCTCTCTGCCATTGATGAACCAGTAACAAGAAAAACCAGAACAGAAGAGAGAAACAAGAAAGAGAGAGAAAGACAGTAAAGATGAGAAAGGTAGAGGAAAGACAGATTGAACAAAAAGGCAATCTCATTATTGAATGAATAGACATTGGCATTATATAGCCAATGAATTACACTAAGAGAATTAGTTAGGTACAACAGAATCAGTTGGAGCTACTAACAACCAAAGTAACGGATAACAGAATTAACTGATTCAATGAACAGTAACAAACTGAACTAACCACCTGTAACTAACTAACACTCCTAACAATCAAAAAGGGTGGGATAGGAAGCAAGGTCAAGCTATTTCTCCCCCTTAATTATACAAGATATGACTTGTATCAATGAAGCACAATAGGTAAAGAGAAATTTCAAATGCATAAAAAGATGAAAGTTCATATAGTCAAAACAAGTTTAAACATTCATCTACCAAAAAAAAATATGTCAAAAACCTTGAAAATAAGAGATGCAGGTAAATAATTGCATGGTTATGACTCAAGTATGATAAAACTAACGTGTTCATGCACTTAAATCACTAAGATGACAAGAATTGAGACTTTTTGGTAAGTTTTTCAAAAATTTAAGCAAAAACAACATATGTACCAAAAATTAGTTTCATGCATCCTTTTTGAAAAATTCTTTTTGTATCAGCTTAAACATGATTAATATGAAGTGTACAAGCTGGAAAAATAGAAAAAGCTTCAAAAATGAGAGATTTTGGCAAGATTTACTCATTTTGGTCATATAAGGTCATTTTAAGCAACTTACTTACTAAAAATTGATTTTATGCAAAATTTTCATGCAAAATCTTTTTTGACAGCTGATATATGATAAAACAAACATGCGCAAACAAGAAAATCAGAAAAAAGTCAAAAATCCTAACTTTTCGGTAAGCTTTTCGATTTGCTTAAAAACTAGAAATCTACCAAAAATGAGTTCTATGCAACCAAATTGAAAAATTCTTTTTCCAGTAGGTCAAAAATATCAAATGTGAGGTGTACAAACTTACGGAATTGAAAAATAATAAAAATTGAGCACGTTTGGAGAAAAACACTCTTTTAGGTCTCAAAAAGTAAAAATTATGCAAGATAGTACCAAAATCAAGATTTGAGCATTATTTTTGAAAAATTCATTTTGAGACAGTTTATATATGAGTATTTAGAGATGTACAAGCTTTCAAAACAACAATTTTCTCAACAATATGAAATTTTGGCTAATTTCACCCATTATGGCCTTAAAAAGTTAAAAATAAGCAAATGACATACCAAAATTTTGTTCAAAGTATATTTCAATCAAGAAAAACCTTTAGGAATGCTAAATACACTCATTTGGACATGTTCAAACATATAAACACATATACTAGCCAAATATGTAAAAATTCATATATTCACTAGTTCAAAGGTATGTCCAAAGTTCACCAAAAATTTGCATAATAACCTATAATCTGAATTTTTCAGCATGTATAGTTCAAGAATGTCAAGACTCAACTAATCAAAACTTTTATTCATAGAAATAGTATGTGACATACCAATTATGTATGTATGCATAAGAGAGTGAACAAGAAGGATCAAAAGCAAGTCAATTAGCCAAACACTTCAAATTTCATTTTCTTTTCATCTAGGTATCTTAATCTCATCAAAATAAGTAAAATTAATAAGAATGATATTACCGATTCCCAAATTTGTTAATTTGGGTTGTGTTCAAGAATTGACATGCTCTTTTTCTATGCTTTTTGAGACTTGTTGGTAATGTAGGAACTTGGCATTCTTCTTTAAGCATCAACACCCAAGAGCCAACTTTGGTTCCTCTTTATTGATACCTACAAAACAAACTTATATCTTTCTTTTTGGTACCCACATGACTTTGGGTCCTTTGATGTTAGTCTTTAAAACCTTTTGTATCCAAATAGCCTTACCAAAATAGGCATTCTTTTTCACATGGCAATAGGATTTAGTGTGACCATCTTGATTACAATAAGTGCAAATTAAGTTCAAATTACTAGATGACTTGACAAAGAAATTCTTAAGTAATTTTTGTTTCACACTAGTGTTATATCCTATACCACTTTTTGAAAAAGCACATTTTTGACTCCCAAGCATCATTTCAAAATTCTCTTTTCCTTTTGTAAAATTGTAAACCACCTTGTTTAAATCATCAATTTTAGCTTTCAAGTTTACAACATCTTTTTCAAATAAGGAACACTTTTTGCATTGGGTTTCAATCAAAAACTCATTTTCTTTTACTTTCAAAGCCTCAACTTCTTCAAGCAATAAACTTATTTTCTTTCTTTGAGTTGAGTTCTTAGCAAGCAATTTTTCAAAATCAACAAACAAATCATTAAAGGATTTTGATAATTCATCATAAGACATATCAAGTGCATCATCATCACTTTCACTTTCAAAATCACTTGAATGGTCAGGATTACTTACCTTATCATCAATGGCCATAAAGCAAGTGTTGGCTATCTCATGTTGTTCATCTTCGGAACTTTCTTTCTCGCTTTCACTCCAAGTAGCCACCATTGCCCTTCTTCTATTCCTCTTTCTCAAGGGACAATCCGTTTTCATATGACCGGGCTTTTTGCATTCATAGCAAGTAATTTGATCATCTTTTCTTGAGCTCTCCCTTGAGTTACTCCCTTTGTAAAATCTATTTGCATTCTTCTTGAACTTCAAAAACTTCTTAAATTTCTTTGTGAGTAGTGTTATATCCTCCATATCACTATCACCATGCTGACTAGCTTCACTATCATCATGTGAAGTGGATTTGAATGCAATGGTGTTCTTCTTCTTTTTATCGACTTCCTCTTCTTCTTGAGCATTCATGAAAATCTCATGATTCATGAGAGAACCAATGAGCTCTTCCAATGGTAGAGTTGAGAGGTCCTTGGCTTCTTGGATGGCAACTACTTTGCCTTGGTAGGCTTTGGTGAGACTTCTCAAAATCTTGGTGACCATATCTTTTTGTGCAAGTACCTTGCCAAGAGAGTTCAAACCATTAGTAATAGTTGTGAAACGAGTATACATGTTAGCAATGGTATCATGTTGTAACATCTTGAAATTTTCATATTGAGTAACTAAAAGTTGAATTTTAGTTTCTTTCATGGCACTAGTTCCTTGATGAGTTACTTCTAACATTTTCCACATATCATGAGCCGAGGAGGCTTGCTCAATATTTTTAAATATATCTCTATCTAATCCACATATTAAAGCATACTTAGCCTTAGCATTCTTAGACATCATCTTTTTATCATTTTCATTGTATGCATCATATTTCTTTACAGTTTCTACACCATCTACAACATGCATAGGAATGTAAGGACCATAACATACAATATGCCACAAATCATAATCAATGGATTGAAGATACGTTTCCATTCTAATTTTCCAATAAGGAAAGTCTACCCCATCAAAGAATGGTGCTCTACTTGTGCTTAAACCTTCTGAAGCATGTTATTGTGTGAATTACTTGGAAACGCCATGCTCTAGATTGTGAAATCTAATCAAATAATTTGAGCCCTTGCTCTGATACCAATTGTTAGCCCAAGATATGTTTCCAAGAGGGGGGGTGAATTGGAAATTTATACTAATTTCGGTAAATCAAAACTTTTAACACAAAATTAAGCAATTAGCCACTTAATCAAATAAAAGCAAGTAATATGGCAAGCAATATATTATGACAAATAATCAAACTTGTAAAATAAAGAGTTTAAGGATTAGAAGATGCAAACTCTCGATTTTTACAAGGTTCGGTAGAACTATGCCACCTACGTCCTTGGTCTTCAAAGCTATGGACCTAGCTTTGAGTTCCAATATCAAGCCAAGTTAACGGGCTTGACTAACCCTTACAACCGGGGAATTTTTCACCAAGGTTTTTCCCAAACCTCTCACAATAGTTTCCTTCCAAGGACTATCAACCTCGCCGGATTGTTGAAGTGCCAATCTCACTTTTCTCGGGTTGTTTACAAAATCGGTGTCAACCTCACCTACAACCGAGTTGTTTTTCTACCGGTGCCAACCTCACCTCTCAATACAATGAATATGTAATTTTGAAATACAAAGCAAACTCTCTCTAATAAGATGGAAAACAAAGTAAAATCCTAGAGAGAATTGCAAGCACACTAGAGAAGATAAGAACAAGTTTGGCTCAAGTGTGTGTGGTTGGTGTGTTTATGAAAAGATGATAATTCTTTAGTTTAGAACACTTAGAATGATATTATATGATGAATAGAAGCTCAACCAACCTACATTTTTGAGTGAAAAACGAGTTTATATAGTGTAGGAATGAAAACTAGCCGTTTATAGCCGTTAGCACATTTTTCGAGGCCACTTCAGCCATGATCCGGAATTCCGGATTGGTTACAACCGGAATTCCGGTTATAACCGGAATTCCGGATGGGAACCGGAATTCCAGATGCAAAAGGTTCATTTTTTCGAACTAAAACATGCATAACTTTTTACTCGTTTATCCGATTTCAAAAATTCCGGTTGCGTTCTCTTAGTTAAATAATATGTGATCTTAAAAATCAATTTAGAAAATTTAGATATCATTTTTTGTGAAATAACTTGTCGCACAAGTTAGTGAGCCAAACTTTTGAACTTATAAATCCTAGTATACTATGCAAATCACTTTAACAAGACTAAAGCAAATTTATACCATTTGATTGTTTGTAGTCTTGATGTAGATGAGCTTCCTAGCTTGATTTGCATGTTTTGATCCCATGTTGACTTTTCCCGAGAGTTGACTTTTGACTTTGACTTTGACTTTGACTTTCGGGTTGACTTTTGACTTTGAGCTTTTTGAAGACCTCTTTTGAATAGGGTCTTGACTTGTTGATCCCTTGATGAATCTTTTGCTCTTATGAAGTACGAAGTAGTTTATATACTTGTTGAATCTACTTCTTTGATTATGTTTGACTTTACCGAGCAAATATGGATACTTTGTGAACTTGCTTGCAAAATGATCAAGAAAAGATTAGTAACAAATAATAATCAAATATTTGTTTATCATCAAAATAAATGAGTGATGGACTTTTGGTCAACATTTATCTGACCATTTATTGAAGATTTGACCAGGTTTTGATTGGAGAAATCAAATTGGAAGTCTCATTTCTATAAAAGGAAACCTGTATTTACTGTTCGCGATTTTGTAGGTGTAGAATAGGACATTCTAGGTTGATTAAAGATTTTTTTAAAAAAAAAAAGGTTTTCTAGGAGTTCTAGATGTGTTTAGTCCGTGTATGTGTTGTCTGATATGAGTAAAATGTTTATAAATACTCATATTAGCAGCTAGGTCTTTTATCTGTTTTCATCTCTTTGTATTTCATTCCATATTTTGTGAGAAAGAGTACCTTTATTTTATAGAGGAGAGTGAGTTCGACTCTACCTCTATGTATATGTCTTTGTTATTGTTTTGAGTCTATAATCAAATCAACAAAGAAGAAGAACAAAAGTGCAAATCTTCGAGAGAAAGTTCTTGAAGCTTATGGGAGAAAGTGTTTCAAGTCTTTCCTCGGAAGGAAGCAAGTACTCTTCAAGCAAATTGAAGGGAGTTTGAAAACTTGAAATTTCAGCAGGGTTCATTCATCAAGGTGGAATACATCAAGCTTGCGACTTATAAGAAGAGTGAGTCTATTTATGCACAAGTCAAAAACTCTATATCTTTGAAATCTTACTAATGAATCTTATATGTGGGCGTGGTCCCGTGGACTAGTAACAATTTGCTAGGATTGTTGACACAACGTCTAAAAATATTGTGTGTTTTGCTAGTTCTCTATTTTGCAGTTATAAATTCGTGTTCACTTCGTAATCGTGTTGTAGTTATTTAGAACCTAATTTTTGTGAAAAAAATTTAAATCATTTATAGTGCCGTAATTTTTTTTATTGTGCTCGTGATTATTTTTTCTTATACAAGTGATAAATAATTATTTAAATTTTATTTATGACATTAAAAACTATTAAAAGTTTTAGAGTAATCTGGGACATAATTACCTAAGTTTAACTCTCAGTTGTAAATAAATACTTAAGTTTAATTTTTTATTGTAATAATAGCTAAGTTTTATTTTTGAAATTCTGTAGGTACCTTATCATTATATGTAAAGTCATTATCCACGTGTCATTTTTTTATTGGTGCATTTAAATTCATTTTTTTTAAAAAAAAATATATGACTTGGACCAATTATGAATTGCCATGTGATAATTTACTAAAAATTGAATAGCCAGGTACTTACAAAAGTTCTAAAATTATAACTTATGTATTATTATCGCTAAAAATTAAACTTATTAAGTATTTATTTGCAACTGGGAGTTAAACTTAAGTATTTATACCGCAAATCACTTAAAATTTTATAAAATTTACAAATAATTCTTAATAACTATAATATATGTAAATAAAAAATTAAAATAGACTATCTTCCTAGAGTGTCAAAATAATTAAGTAGGAGTGTATAAGTAGAAAGGAGGGGAGTGTAGTGAAGACTTACATTACTAGACAGATTTTAAAGATTATTATACAAATAATTTTGTTAATTTTTTTACTTTTTTCAAGTAAAATATTAAATAATAGTAAAATATATATGGTGTTTAATTTTTTTTTATATTATTAGTGAAGCGACAAACATGCAAATCATTGGTGAACTTTATATATGTCCACTAATAATGAGCTTTGTACTTGTCAACTTACAAATCCTTCTTCAGATTTGGTATAACTCACTATATACTGCAAGATTTTATTTGCTCCTGAAAACTTAAAAGGGTTATGATGATGATGACACTTACCTAATATTAATTACTTATAATATTGTAGGAAAATTTTATTATACCTTTTAAAATGAATGGATTGATACATTTTTATCTGTTTTAGTATTTGACATAATATTTTAATAAAAAAAATTCTCGTGGTCATGTACGTTATAATTATTTAAGACATACTTTAAAATTTTAAGAATTTCAAAAAAAAATTTAACACGCCAAAATCAGGATTTAAATAGTGTATTTCATGTGTGACTATTTTATTTTATACGCGTGTAAAATAGATTGTTTGAATACTACTTTTTATATTGTAAATGATTCTAAATTTCTTAAAATTTTGTATAAATATCTTACATAACTATAACATACACGAATATAAAAAAAATTGAACTAAAACATTCTTCTAAATATCGAAATAAGTAGATGATGCATCAATGTATCTCTTTTAAATGGGTGCGTTGTAGAAACACCTAATATTATATATATTTATATAGGGTAAATACTATATTTGACCATATATTTTGTTAAAGTTACCAATTAGACCTTCTGTTTTGTCAAACGACAAAATAGACCTTATATTTTCTAAAATAGTAAAACTATGACCATGAGCTCAATTTTTAATAATTTTATTTTTTAATATAATTAACTTTAAGATAATTTCTAACACAAACAGACACAGAATATGTTATCAGTTTTCTTATAACATCTTTAGATCATATTATAATTAAGTTTTATTTTGACAATAATCAGTTCAGGGTCCTATTTATACAATTTTAAAAAATACAATGTCCATTTTATCATTTAACGAAATAAAGAGTTTAATTAATAACTTTTACAAAAGATTTAAAATAATATTTATTTATTTATATATTTACATCAATTTCTGAATATTATTACGCAACCATGAATCTCACGTGAAAAATAGTGTAAAAATAACAATAGTAGTGCTCTACCAAATTATTAAAATGCTATTCAAATTTCTGCCAACAACAAAAATTTTGTCGAATTCCTATATATAGTGATTGGCGGCTACGAAAATATAAGTGCATTTTCACACATGAAAATACATCGCTTTTTTTTTTTTTGGTTTGAATGTTAAAACAAATTCACATGGAAACTTATAGCATTTTCCAAGCAACTTCTTGGGAAGTATTAATTAATTATCATTTAGGTAAATTGTTATAATTAAAACCACTCCTCAATTCCTCATGCATCAACAAATTATTTATTTACAAAAAAGCTTTACCATTTATTTATTTAATAATTAATATCAATTTGTAAAGTGTGATTGACCCTTTGGATTACTTGTTGGTCAATGCACATGTGGTCATTTTCTTTATATATTAATATGCAATATAGTTAGGTATACACAAGACAAAGTGTCTAGGTTTCTTAATTTAAAGGGTGGGGGAGATAAAAAGTTGGGAAACAATAATGTATATCATAATATCAACATGTTTGGTTGAATGTAATAAAAAAGAGAGAGAAAGAGAAAAAGGAAATGAATATAAATTATTGGAAAATTTTATAATGTACCCATTTAAAAGGGATACATTGATACATCTCTATCTGATTTAGTATCCGAAATAATTTTTTAGTCAAATTTTGTCTCATGGTCATATAAATTATAATTATTTAAGACAACCTGCAAATTTTAAGAAATTCGAAAAAGTTATTAATAAGCCGAAAAATACATTTAAACAGTGTGTTGCACGCGTGATTATTTTATTTTATGCGCGTGTAAAATAGACTGTTTGAATATTATTTTCTATATTGTAAATTATTCCGAATTTTTCAAAATTTTGAAAGATATCTTAAATAGTCATAACGTACATAAATATATAAAAAAAACAGATTAAAAAATTCTTCTAAATGTCGAAACAAGTAGAGGGTGCATCAGTATATTCTTTTTAAGGAAGTACATTATAGAATCATCTATTTATTAAATGTATAAAGTTTTGTAATAATATATATTATGAAATTTATTGTTATAAGTACGTATTATGCTATAATTTCATCAAGTAACTTATATATATATATATATTTTGAACATGAAATATCAACTTCATTGAAATAAAGCATTCAAATTACAAGTTGGCATTATAATCTGCCAAGACATTAACATCATGAATGCTACGATCAGGATAGAAACAAGAGCGTCTAGCCACATAGTGGGCAACCTTGTTTGCTGATCGTTTAACAAAACGAAGACTAACATTAGATAGAGAGGATAAAAAAGATTTACAATCATGGGTAATCAAACCAAAAACAGAAGTCATCTGTTGTTGATTGAAAATTTCTTGAACAGTGAGTAAGCTATCAGTTTCGACCTCTACCATATTCCAACCCTTGTCTTTAAGCCAGCTTAGTGCTTCCTTAACCTCCAAAGCCTCAACAACCTCTGCAGAGAAAGACCCATAGAAGTATTTAGCCACAAAATCAATGACATTACCTTCCGAGTCACATGCAACAATACCGTACCCATATGCATTTTCAGTCTCAAAGGTAGCCCCATCAACATTGATCTTGATCGTATTATCAGCGGGTTTAGTCCAATGTTCAAAGTTGTTATCAACATCAAGTAACTTATATTAATAATAAGCATCAACATCAAGAATATTGTTCACGTTTAAAATATTGATGTTAAGAGAAAAAGAAAGTCAAGAGAGGTCGTAGGTACGCAGTACAATTTCTCTTTTTTGCTATCTTGTTTTTTCCATTCAAATTAAAATGACCTCGGTCATAAATGTCAAAAATGGCCGCCTATATAGTCTAATAAACAAGCCCCTGCAATTGCCTTTGTTATATGTTTTTTGATTTGGTTTGTAAGTGAGCAAGGAAATCGTTTATGGATTTCAGAATATAAAATTTAGGTGTAGAAAAGTATTAATTATATTATCTACTAAAATTTTGTGGAACCCACTACATTCTCACGTAAAAAAAATACATACACTAAATAAAAAGTTCTCTTCACACTACAACAAATCAACTTATTAGCGATGGGAAGATCCATTGGTAATAACTTTATTTTTTGCCCTAAAAGTTATTACAGGCAATATTCCAGGTACTACACCGTCAATCAGAGACGGAGGTATGGGTTAGCTCACAGGAGCCATGGCCCCCCTTTAATTCTTCAAAACTCATTTTTTTATATGTAGTTAATTTATAGTACATGCATGCAATCTATAACATGTGCCCCTCTCTCTCACTTTCAAAAAATTGTATAAATAACTTGTTCACTTATTCAAATCATATATATATATATAAATATTTTCTCATCAATTATAATATTTTTTAATATAAGAAATGGATGTATAATTATATTGTACTCGTACTTGTTATTTGAATTAGATAAGAAAATTTAAATTTTTGGAAAGTATATGTCTCATTTAATTAGAAAGTAAATAAATTTGTGACTCTTAATAAGTTCACACATTGTATGAACTTATTAAGAATCGAATCAGGAGACTAAAAGTAGGACCTATCAAGCTAGGAATCTCAGAGATAATAACATTTACTATATCAGAACTGATTATAAGAGGAATTCAGGTAGAAATTATTGAATAAATTCCACTTATAATCAGTCCCTTTACACAATATCCACATAAGCATACAACAACGCATATACAACAGAAAATAGACTCAATCCTAGGTGGCTTTGCCTCTACAAAGAACCAGAAGTTAGTTACAACTGATTTTGTAACTAACTTCCAGCTCTGATCAACCGACTCCAACACATTATAAAAGCAGGAAATTAAAGCAAGCACATAACACAAAACAGAAAAAGTGAAAGAGAAGAGAAGTAAACCCTAGATTAAAGCTCCATTTCCAAGATCCAAAGAGTGCAGGTCCAAACAGAGAGTAATACTCTCGTGGTGAGGAATTTTGGGGGAGGAGAAGTACATGCACAAAGAAGAAAACAAAGTCATATCAAATTACTGAAGAGAGAAGGAAAAATAGAGTTGTAAAATACATAAAATCGAGTCTTACCTGGTCGATCTTGTGACAGGAAGCTCCAAAGCATTGTAAATCACAATTGTTGACAGTGGATATTAAGCTAGATCTTTCAGATGAGCTTGACAGAGACGTAGCCCTAATTTGGGGCGAACTCTGAAATATTTCCTGGTGTATTCTCTCCCTTTATCTCTTGTTTTTCATTTGTTTAAACAGACATGTGTGTGTGTGGGTAGGATTCTAGGGTTCGTGCCTAGAATCGAGCAAGTTCTTGAGAAGAACTTGCTCTGCTAGGGTTTTCATTTCGAATCAGAGTGGTGTGTGTTGTGTTTCAGGGTTTCTAGACTCTTCTTGGAAAGTCTTTAAGCCTTGGGGGTTAAACGACACAGGGTTTGGTGTCGTGTTAGTTTATTGGTGCCGTTTTTGTCTAGATTCACTTAGACTAAGGAAAGGTCGAAATTGACCTTGGATACTGATAATAATGTTTTGTTGGTGTAGGTTAAAATAGTAAAATTCCTACACTTTTGATGCCAAAACATGTGATATTAACATTAGTGGAAAAGATTGAATGATGCAAGTATATTGAAAATTGATTTGTGGATTTATTTGATTTGAGTTAAGCATATATGGTGGATTCCAATTATTATGGTTATTTGTGAATTATATTGTTAATTTCCCTTATTGAATATTAAGATTAAATTTTGAAGCGGTTAAACTGAAATTCTTGTTAATGTTGCAATTGAGATTTCATGAGTAAATGAAAAGCATTGTAAATGGTAATGGTGGCTTAGCTTGTTTGTTTTTGTGTAGTTTTTGTCAATTTGACTTGGTCTTTACTCGAGGGAGAGTAAATGTTAAGTTTTGAGAAATTTGTTAGGTTTATTTTAGGTTGTTTTAGAGTCTACTTTTAGGATTATTATTAATGTTGTTACATTTTATTGTTCAGATTCACGCTTATTTTTTTATTTTATGTTATTTTAGGTTTGAGTTGAAGAGAGCTTCACTTTTTGGTGAAAATATGGTCTTTCTCAAATTTATTGGTGATGAAATGATCAAATTTTGCAAAAAAGAATCTCAAAATTGAACTTCTTTACTTGATGCATTTTCGGAGGATGTAAAGATTCAAATTTTCATGATTCAGCCTCAAAAGTCGCAACCTTTCACCCAAGGTCGCGGCTCTCCAAAAGATGCAAAAGTAGCTTTTGAAAAGAAGTCAAGAGCTGTGAGTCTCGAAGCAAGGTCGTTGCACTTGAGAAATTTGAAAAAGGCTTGTCTCTGTAAGAAAAGTCAAATGTCGCGACTCTCTATCAAAAGTCCTGGTGCTTGACTAATTTTGGCAAGTTTCCTATTTCGACCTAAAAACGATTGGAGGGTAGGTTTTCATGATATATTTGAAGTTGAATACAAAATTTGGATAGAGAAGGATGGTTGTAAGCAGAAGACACCATTGGAGGACTCTAATTAGTATTCTTTCTCATCTATCTTCATCTTTATATGCTTTGAATTGAATCTTTATTATTAGAATGAATTTTATGAGTTAATTTACTTTTAGGATTGTTATGTGAACCACTTGAATTTCTTTTATGGATTAATGTAGCTATTCAATTTTATTTTCTTCTCTTATTTCAATTTAACGCAATTTGATTTAATTGTACAATTATTGATTGATCACTTATAAATTTTATTTATGAATTCGAATCAAAATTCTGAAAAAGTCAATTTAACATATGTTTTGATTGTAATGGATTCAAATTGATTTAGGATAAAAGTATTTAGATTATTTGTATGATTTATGAGTTTCTCTACTTAATGTTTTCTTTGTGATTAAACTTTGTCATAGGAATATAGGGAGTTTTCACATAAATTGGTTTTGTAAGTCTTAACCAGATTATAAACTATTTGATTTAATTTGTTGATTGAATAGAATTAGAAAAATTAGGTAATTGCATTAAGAAGTAGATCATAATAATTCATGTTTTTCTTATTATTATTTTTCTAAATTTTAATTGAGGAAATTACACTCTATACCCATTTTTTGTTTTATATTTTAATTTTTACCTTCATTTTACTACTCTTTACTTTATACCCACTTTTATAAGTTATATTCTCATTATGTGCATTAGAAAGTCTAATTTTGATAAGTTTTGTGAGGTTATGTTTGGTACTTTAATTATAAAAGAGGGTATTTATCAATTAAAATTATTTTGGAGTTATATTTAGTTAATGTGTAATAAAAAGGGTAGTTTTCAACTTATCCCATTTTAATTGTTTTTTTGTTTTATTCACTTGTCTCCAATATTTTTATTTAATCAATAAGAAACATGAAATTAATTATTTTGTAATTGATAATTTGTGGGATGACATTTAGTTTTACTTAGATTTATTATAAATTGAGACTGGGTGTACTTGTATAGCATAATTTTCGAAATAATAATCATAAGGCATGTTAAATGAAAAAAATTATATAGATGCAAAGTGATAAGCTTATGTATTTAGAGTTAATTAAATGTTAAAGATTATTATCCTAATTAGTTCAAACTAGCTTAAATTTATTAAATAAGTTCTTGTAACATAATTAATATGTGTGGCTCATAATTACATTAATAAATTATGTACAAAAAAATGAACAAAATGCAACCTAATAGACTTGTAAGTATTTTTATAATTTGAGAGAATTTAAAATAAATAAATAATTTAAAAAACAAACTTTACAAGTAGAGATGGAAATTGGTTGGTTAATGTACGGGGAATGCAATCCCCGCCCCCATCCCCACTACCTATTTATACCCCCATCCCCGCCCCATCCCCGTCTAATAACCAACGGATTCGGGATAAGGGAATACCCATCGGTTATGGGGAACCCATCGGGTATCCATTAAGGTAAAATGAAAAAAATACATTAATTTAAAATAATTGAAAAAAATAAATTAAACCAATATTCTCACTAATATTTATTATACATTCATAATTCATAGAAGATAAAAGATAAAACTACTTAAAAAAAGCATAACATAATAGAAAATAAAAACTAAATATGTCTCAAAGTTTGAAAAAAAAAAACAAAAAGAATTATATATATCTATATCGGGGTCGGATATGGTGCGGATAGTATTATCCCCGCCCCCGCCCCATCCCCGCTTCGGGTATTGAAATTGTCCCCCACCACCGCCCCATTAACCACCAAGATGGGGAATCCCCACCCCATTAGGGGTGGGTCCCCGCGGTTACCCATCCCCGCGGTATAAATTTCCATCTCTATTTACAAGTGTAATGGTAAAAATCTCATTTATGGTGCCTAAATTGGGGTTTTTCTTTTTCACGGGACATGACAAGTTGACAGCTCTCTGTTTTCACTTGTACTTATATAAATTTTGAGTGACAACTCTCTCTAATTAGTACAATTGTTTGTATTATAACATATATTATATTTTGTGGCATTATCAAATCTCTTGCTACTTGGGTAAGTCTAATTAAGGATTTTACCTTTGAATTTTGACATGTATCAAATTATGTTTCCTGAACTTTTATTGTCGTTAAAAATGCTCCTTGAACTATTGAGATTGTTGAATTTAACGAATTTTATCCAATTTTAGTAAAAAAAAAGTCTAACATGGATGAAAGTTCAGGGAGCATGATTTAGTATATGTGAAAGTTCGAGGGGCATGATTTGGTAGATATCAAAATTTATAGAGCACACGTAAACAATCACTGAAATAGTAAAATTTAATGAAATTAGACAAAAGTCCTTAAATCTAACAATTTGAATAGTTCGGTGGGAATTTTTAACGGCCAAAAAAATTCAGGTGCATGATTTGATACATGTTAAAGTTTAGGAGGTAAGAATCTTAATTAGCCCTTGAGTAAATAACCTTAATTTTTTCGTATAGTTTTCTCCAATTATTGTGGGTAGTTGTAAATAGGTGTGTCGTATCAGTCCGATTTATAATTTGAAAAGTTCATAATAATATAGATTATGTCGTGCTGGCCAATAAAAATATATAAATTTGTCATGTTGTATTAATATTTTAAATGATAAGCCTCGCACCCACATTTTTGTGTCGTTCTCCACTTATGTCATGTTTTACTTAGATCAGCCCATTTTTCATAAATCGATCAGTTATAAATGTTTTTATAATGGAATAATTACATAAGGTACCATTTTTTTTGTAAAAAATTTACATTTTTACGTTTATAGAATTTTTTTTTTATATTTTTACGGTTTTCCATAAAAACAACACGAAAATAAAAAGAAAACTACATAAAAGTAACATGAAAATAACATCAAAACAACAACAAAAAATAACATACATATAACAAAAAATCAACAATAAATTAACAAGAGTACAACATAAAAAGACCGTATTTTTTGTAAATAAAATAAAAATAATTGTAAAAATATTTAAAATTCTGTGAAATCGTATTTTTGTAATTTTTTTGTTATTTTTGTGTATTTGTGAAATTATCCCTTTTATAATTTCAATTATTTTTTTTATAACTTTCCAACAATACTATACATATAATTTTATATAAAAAAAAAAAATAATAAGAAAATTTTACGTAATATACTAAAAAATTTGAGAAATTTTACAAAAGTACGTCAATACAGAAAGGTTTTTATTTTTACGCTTTGAACTTTTTTATTTACAAAAATACATCTTCAATAAAAATAATAAACTGTTTTTTTAGTTATTTTATAATTAATTATTATTATTATTATTATTATTATGAGAATTTTTAACGTGTTGTATTTTAAGTTAGTTTATTCGTGCTTACGTGTCGTGTTTTCGGGCTTGTTGTTCTGTGTCACACTGAAGACCATTTTTTTGTGTTATGCCGTACTAATTTGCAACATTGTGCCTTGTGATGCCCAAATCTATATTTTTTCGTGTCGAGTCATGCTCGTGTCGGTTTTGTGATGTGTAAAAAAATCTGGCCCATATTTATAGCTCTAACTATGACTTGAAAATGTGAAATCGAAAACGGCATAATTAATTATCAAGCGAGCGTAATACTTAGAAACCAATTCGCCTGAAATTTGTCCTAATTAACTTAACTGCTATTTTATAGTTTTGTAATTCCATCGTAAAGAGTGTTGATGAGGAGTGCTAATTACAATCTCTTATTAAAAAAATTTAGTTTATCTTTGCACCCAAAATCGTATATGCTTAAATAAATTTTTTTTTCATAGAGATATTCATTATAGTTATAATATTATATTTGTAAATTTTAAAAATTTTGAATAGTTTACAGTACTGAAAACAGAGCTTCTGGTGTTACAGAAATAATATTTTAACTATAATGAATATCGTCAAATGAAAAATATGTGAGTATATGTTTTGGGTATAGATATTGTTATAAAAAATTGACGGTAACACTCTTCCACCATTCTAGAATATGGTGCTTTTTTACTATTATTTCTATTCATCGTGATGAATTACAATTTTGTATTGAAATTTAAAGAAAATTGGGAGTTTTTTTTAGTGATTTATAATGTGGTGCATTTTTTTATTGCTTAAAAATAAAGTTCTCGAAATATATATTTTCTTTGAAATTTATATAAAATAATAGCCTAATCAATCGTCTATATATAGACTGTGGAAACAAAACATAGAACTGCATGAATATTGCTTTCTTTATATATATATTTGTACAGCAATGAAAAATCATTCAAACTGTGATCTTTGTACAATAATGAAAAACTCGTACTCATATAGGAAGAGGACTATACTAAACTATATTATACTAGAGGTGGTAAAAGTAAAAGTAAAAGTGAGTGTAAGTGAAAGTACAAAAAAAAAAAAAAAGAATTTGTACATTGATAGTACCAATTAGAAATACATATTTGTGAAAACAGCTTTCAAAATTGGAGTTTTTTTTATTTATATACAAAAAAAGATAATTAAATTACAAAAATACTTAAAGTCTACCCTATGAATATTTATAGAATCCATAAATTAAATATTACTAAAGTACCATCGTCTACTACTTCAATTGCACAAAACGAAACAAGCAACCTCACGCACACAATCTTTGATCGACCAACTTAGTAACCTAACACAATCGAAACGAAACACAATCAGAAAGAGAACTATTATTAATTCCGACGACTTCATCTGAGAAGATGGCCGAAATCAATCAAAACATGGGTTATTTCGAATTCATGAAAAAAAAAAGTGTAGAAAAACTACTACGAAACTAAAATTCAACCAGAAATTCAATTTAATTCGCATAAAACTAATGTCCTGATTTCAATTTTCAGATCCATGAAATGTAGATCTCAATAAGTTGAACTGGAGTTCCTAAACAATATAACTCAAGTATAATCTAAAAAAACTTATATCAATACTATAGTTAAATGTGTTATTTTCAAGATTTCAAATGGAGAATTTCTTCATATTAAATCACGAATAGATATGTAGATAGAGTTACGTATGTGGAAACATTGTTCTGAATTTTAATGTTTCATAACAGTTGCATTACAGTTACATCAATATTTTGCTAACAAGGCTTGAAATTATCAAATACGCAACCTGAACAGATAAAACACGATTGTTGTAATGTTCATTTGTATTAAATATGTAGAATTATTAGTTGTTTTGTGATTTTATGTTAGTTGGCTCGCAACAGATATAACTGTTGCATTACAGTTTCATCACATTGTCTTGAAGTTGACTTCTTCTTTCCCTTTTGGCCGTCGAAGTTGAAATTTTTTTTCAGCCGGCAAAGACACCTTCGACCTTTTCTTCATTGGGCGACGACCACCTTTAGCCATGGGGGGAGCGAAATCGAAGTCATTATTGTCGATGACTGGGCGTTTTCCTTTAGCATTGTTAGCAACTAATTTATGACCCATTTTTGAAGCTTTTTTTGATAATGAAGATTGAGAAGCAGAACCACAGGTAATAACTATTATATATACGAAATGAAAGATATAAAAAAACTAATAAAGGAGGTCGTTGGAAGAAGAAGATGACGAAGGTTATGGCTGAGAGGTGGTTTTCATGGGTTTTGAACATGAGTTTCAAAAGAGTAATGGCTACAAGGTGGTTTGGGCTGAAATGAAGGGATATGTATAAGTGGTACTTTAGTAAATAAAATTTCATTAAAGACAAAATTGTTACCCACACCTTATAGAGATATTTTTGTAAATGAAATATCAATTTATATTTTTCATGTAAAAAAATTCTTAAAAACAATAATAATAAATAAATAAATATTTTGTAAATAAAAAAAAATAATAATAATAAGAATAAATATGATTGGTTTTGCCACCTAAACTTTTTTTGTTACAAAAATGTGGTAAAAACTATACAAATCTTTTCAAATATACTCTTAAATTACATTCTCCTCCTCTTTTTTTTTTTTTTAAATCAATTTTCTTATGCCATGAGTTACATGTATAGTGTAACACCCTAACTAACTTAGGCGTATTACGTGATTTTTAAACGTACTGTGCAGCTCGTTGCTAATCAACGAGGTTTATGGAAAAACGTGATTAATTAAAATTTTGCTTTTTTAATTAAACTTATAAAACAATATTACAAAAGACTCGGGATCCCGATTATAAAATTATTTACAAAAAGTTTTAACTGTTTAACTGTTACATAAATTAAAGGTCGTCTAACGACCAGTTACAAAAAAATCAGCCTTATTGTCCCGAGGATCGTACGCTCCAGGCCTAACCGCCCCGACATGTACAATCTCATAAGCTCGCTCACGGTCCATCAGCTATAGCCTTGCCTTTACCTACACATAAACGTAAACTGTGAGTCGACAGACTCAGTAAGAAAAGCATAATAATACTCATACATAATTCTAAATGCCGTGTCCAACACGATACTGAGTCCCGCTACTGCCATGTCCAACATGGTACTGAGCCACTACTGCCATGTCCAACATGGTACTGAGTTTTGAACGTTCACAGGGACGGTACTATTGACAAGTATCCTCCTGATCGGTCGAACCGGTCATACTCCGGCTGCTGGTCATACTCCAGCCTGTACCGACGGGATAGGTCAATAGCACGGAACCACCAACCAAATGTCAGCCTGATCGGTCGAAGCGGTCATACTCCGGCTGCTGGTCATACTCCAGCCTGTACCGACGTGACAGGGTTGGATGGTTCGAAGCCTATATACATAACTAATGTAATCTAACAGGCTTCCTACATGCACGCTAAACATGTAATCTACATATGCATACTGTTATACTAATCTTACCTGGATTCCGATTTCAGGTGTGCCGGTCAACCTGACTGGAACTGAAGCTAAGTGGCGGATTACTGGCTCCTAAACCATAAAAATCACAACGCTATAAGTGACACGCTAAATCACTTTCCGGGGACTTAAACTAGGAACTAAAAGTTTCCCTATCGATAAAAAGCATGGCAATACCCCTTAAAACATAAAAACGAGGAAAAACACGGGTTCTGAAAATTCCCCAACCGGCAGACCGGTTGCTCAACCGGAATTCCGGTTCTGGGAATTACTGGACCCTCATCCGGAATTCCGGTTGCCCAACCGGAATTCCGGTTCCTCGCAGGAATTTTTCAAAAATTCATAACTCGATCAATTCTAACCCAAATCATACAAGATCTTCCAGACCTGTTCTATATGCCCCAAATAACCATTCAAAGGCAACAAAATCACCCAGAACTCACAGAATCACAAAACACCATTAAAGACCAAGCTTTGAGTTCCAAAACTCAACTTGGTTAGAATCCACTAATCAAGCAATCAAACTAGATCAAACCTACATAATTATGCATAACTAAGCCTCTGAAACCAACTAAGAACATCCAGCAACTTCACAGCAATAATTTGAACCATTTCATTCAAAATTTCATAATTTTTTCACATAAAAATCTAACCAACTAAAACAAGAACTTAAGCATGCAATTCAATCACATTAAACCTACAGAATTCAACACTTTAATCACAGAAACAACAACAACAATAACCAGCAGCAACAACACCAAAACATCATGCATGCATCACCATTTTCATCATTTTTTTCAAGAAATTACAACAAGAAAAGGTTAGAAACTTTACCAAAGATTTGAAGAACACTTAGATTGGATGAAACTAGCTTGAAAATTGAAGAAAAATCAGCCCTTGAACCCCAAGCTTTCAGCCGAAATAGAGAGGAAAAAGAGAGAGAGTGTTTGAAAATTCTATTTTCTTTTCTAAGTGTTTTTTGTAAAAAAGAGAGAAATAAACATAAATCCACTTATCATATTTCATTTCAGCCAATTAAACATTAAATAAATATTTAATTTCCATTTCATAAAATCACAAAGGACAAAATACTAATGGGGCAAAAAGACCATTTTGCCCCTCTACCTTAAAACCACATAAATCATACTAAAGGGGTATTTTTGGGAAATTCTAAATTCCCGGCCATCCCGACATTCCCAATGTCTAAAACCCGTCCCCAAACTAATAACATGCTAAGTTGTGATTTCTACTGAGCCAAACGCCGAGTTCCAAAATACCGGGCACCGGAAATGCAAAATATGAAAACTACTGAATAACATAACCATACATTTCTGAATTCCATAAATAGCAGTAATAAATTATTTAAATAGCTATAAATAATTTCATGATTAATCACAATTAACTGATAATTTCCAAATTAACTAAGCGGGCTTTACATATAGTTACAATACAAAAGTTTGTGTATCAATTTCTATTAAAAATTTAATTTATTGACATTAAATATATAAATATTAATTTTAAAAATACAAATACATATTCTCACACTTTATCATCGATTTGTTATTTATGAATTTATTTATTATTTAGACTCTTAAATTAGATTAAATTAATCTTACATTAATACTATATCAATAAATTATTAAGCATAATATAATTTGAAGGGTTATTTGCAAAAAAAAAAATTATAATTCAAGAATAAAAAAATTGCATCAACAAGAGTTATAGTTCAAGGGAAAAATCTTACTTATTCAAACAATTATTTCCATTTTATGAAATGCAGAGCAAATATATAAAGTTTGCTAGAATATGAAATTGTAGATTTTGATAAGAATAGGTAATATGGTAAGAAGTGGTGAGCAGAGAAGTTTGTATTCTTAAAATAGTAAAGTAAATTGCGGCATAAATACCTAATGTTTCAGATTTTATGCACTTAAATACTTTATCTTTATTTTTGGAGGCAAAATACCTAATGTTACAATTCTCTTACATTCGTTACTACCACTTTCGTTAACTAATAAATATGGACAAGTGGAGGGTCCAGATGCATTACATTTATTTATTTTATTTTAATATTTAATATTCTTAATATTAAAAACTAAATGCTACTTGTTTCAAAAAAAAAATAATAAGAGAGATGCAAAACTAAATTACCATAAATAAGTGAACCAATGCAGTATATATGAAAATTATTATGAGAACCAAATCAAAATGCATCTACCAGACCAAGAACATACAAGCTTCTTGACAGACGTAGGCCTGTACTACTATAAAGTCATGCCCTTCGAACTAAAAAATGCATGGGCTACCTATCAAAGGCTTGTAAACAAAATTTTTAAAAACCTAATTTGTCAGAACATGGAAGTTTATGTAGACGACATGCTTGTCAAGTCCAAAAAGGTTGGGGGCATGTAGAGGATCTAAATGAATGTTTCAAGATCCTCTGAGAGTACAACATGGAACTTAACCCCATCAAGTGTTCTTTCAGAGTAGGCTCAGGCAAGTTCCTTGGCTTCATAGTGAATGTCCAAGGAATAGAGGCAAACCCAGAGAAGATCGAAGCCATTTTGGACATGAAGTCTTTCACAGAGATAAAATAAGTGCAAAGTTTAACTGGCCGCATAGTAGCTCTAAGCATATTTGTGTCAAAGGCCACAGACAAGTGTGTCCTTTTCTTCAACATACTTAGGGGAAACAAAAAAATTGAATAGATAGAGGAGTGTGAAGCGCCCTTCCAAGAGCTAAAGCAACAATTAGCTCAACCTCTTATCTTATCCAAACCTTTGAATAATGAAGAATTTGGCATATACTTGGCAGTCACAGAATTTATTGTAAGTGTTGTTCTCATTAGAGAAGAAAATAGCATTCAACACCTAGTATATTATGTTAGCAAGAGACTCATTGACGCTAAAAGTTGATACCCACTCATCAAAAAGTTGACATACTACTTGTTCCTAACTTCAAGAAAGCTAACGCCTTTACTTCCAAGCTCATCCAATAAGAGTATACACCAACCACTCCTTGCAATAGTTCTTCAGAAACCTAAAGCATTTGGTCGGTTACTCAAGTGGACAATAAAACTTGGCCAATAACTAAGAGTGGCAATAAAAGGCCAAGCTCTCTCTAACTTTATGGCTGAATGCACATGCTTATCTCTTGAAATCTATGAAGCTTTAGGAGAGAAGCAAGAGCCAGAGAAGAAGCAAGAGAAAGAGAAAGAGAAGAAGTGATGCAAGAAAATTCAACCTGGAAACTACACGTTGATGGAAGTTGTACGGACCACCTGTCCAGTGTAGGCATTGCCCTCATTACACATGGGGACAATAGTTGCACAGGGCAATCAAGTTCAGTTTCAAAGCCTCAAATAATGAGTCTGAATATGAAGCTCTAATTGCCAGATTAAAGCTTGCACATGAAGTATGGGTAGACTACTTACACATATATGGTGACTCTCAGTTGGTCATCAACCATGTCCTAGGTGAGTACACTGCCTGAGGAGATAGAGTGATGGCCTACTTGAGCGAAATTTAAGAATTGTTAAGTCAACTCAAAGGTTAGACTATTCGGCAAGTCCCCAGAGAAGAAAATGCAACAACCGATGCACTTGCCAGACTAGCTAATTGCACCTTGACAGACAAGACCAACTTGGTACCTATTCAGTTTCTGAAAGACCCAAGCATCACTATTTCACAAGAAAAAGACATGTTGGATGACAGTCTGACATGGATGACACCCATAGTAGCACACATCCAAATAGGAGTCCTCTCAGAGTACAAAAATGAAGCAAGAAAAATGAGAAGGAAAGCTACCCTGTACATCATCCTAGATGGAGTTATGTACAGACATGGCTTCTCAATGCCACTTCTGACATGTGTGACCAAGGAAGAAGTTGAACGACTATTGGTTGAAGTGCATGAAGGTTTTTAAGGAAATCACGCAGGAGGCAAAGCCTGTCAAAAAAGATACTCAAACAAGGGTACTTTTGGCCTACCTTGATCGAAGATTCAATGGACTATGTCGAAAAATGTGACAAGTACAAAATAATCTCAAAGATCATGAGAGCTCCACCAAATGTTCTCACAAAAATATAGTCTCCTTTTCCCTTTTCCATATTGGGGATAGACTTGATCGAATAACTTCTTAAGAGAAAAGAAGAAGTATAATATGTTGTAGTTGCAGTTGATTATTTCACTAAGTGGTCAGAAGTTTATCCATTGGCAACCATAGCTTTAATGAAAATCTTTCACTTTGTTGTCAAGAACATCATATGTCATTTCGGGCTCCCTCAAAAGATCATATGAGACAAGGGGAAGTAATTTGACAGCGACATGTTCACAGATTTCTTCAATAAATACGACATTAGTAAAAGATTATCTGCAGTTACACACCCTTAAGTAATTGGGGAGGTAGAGGCTTTAAACAAGACCCTTAAGGACACTATGAAATGTCTAGAAGAGGAAAAAGGCAGTTGGCCCGACCTAATATAGGACCACGGAAAAGACAGTCACTAGGAAAACACCCTTTGCATTAGCCTATGGCTATGAAGAAATATTGCCCGTTGAGTTGGAAACACCTTCTAACAGGAGGATAACCTATGACCAAGTAACAAACCACACCTTGTTGGCAGAATCTCTTGATGAAGTAGAAGAAAGAAGAGACCAGGCCAACTCAAAACTACATGCCTATCAGTAAAAAGTTGCAAGGTACTTCAATAAACAAGTCAAGGAGAGGAAATCCTTTGTAAGAGACTTAGTGCTACGAAGAGTATTCATAAACTCTAAAGATTATGTAGTAGGGGTGTTTGGACCTAAGTGAGAATGACCGTACCAAGTGACAAAAATCACAAGTAAAGGTGCTTACAAACTGGGTAGGTATAATGAGAAAATGGAATTAGTTCTCCTACCAAGGTATTGGAATGGGGAGCATCTCATAAAGTACTACCAGTAGCCCACTTGTGCAAAACACTACTCTTTAGTAGTGGTTCCTCCAACGTCTCACTGTGTAAGAATTTAGAAAAGAGTTGTATGACCACCACTCTTTAGTGGCAGCTTTTACATGGCAAGCCGCGTAAGGGTATCCAAAACGTAGTTTTAAAGGTAGACTTATTAAGACCAATGTATGTTGCACATTCAACATGGTTTTATTTGTAAGCCTTTATTACACAAACAATGTACGTTACACAGCAACACTACAATTGTAAGACTAACTAAATGAATAAAAGACATTTCTTCAGTTCAAATTGTGTCAACCCACTTGCTAATGAATTAGCTGTTGGTTTTATGGTACTACATCAGGTATGCAACGGAAGAGTTTCATATTATCTGATTATCATTGTGTTACGAAAATTATAATCACTACGCAAGTATACGCAATCAAGTAGTAAACTCACACAGGTGAGGTCGAACCACAGGGAATTGGACTAATTACTACTAAATTATACTATTGATTCTATCAGGTAAAAGAATACTTTAAATAAAACGATTCAGAAAATTAAAAATAACAAAGGAAGATTAATCAAGATAAGAAAATAGGGAGACGAATCCTGTTGTTAAGTTACCAATGTTAATGTCTAAATGCTATCCTTCTCTTGAAGTGAATGACAGATTATAAATTAACCTAGCTCTTTTCAGATCTTCTAGGTTCTAAATCTCATGCTCTCTAATTAATCTCTTAATTAAACTAACATGAAATCAGCATTAAGCAATAATCTAAATGTCACAAAGGCTATGTAAATACTTTCGTTTCACATCAAAACCTAGACTATCCAATTTTAGCATTCTCAATTCTCACTTTCTCGCATTTCGAATTGAGATCATAAAACATGTAAAAGGTGATCAATCTTGCACATGGAAATTAAACACAAATATGAATAGTGTTCACAATCAAGATGGAGGAATGGCAATTATTCATTAACTAGGAAAAACTTAAACAACATTCATCATTCTCCCTAAATAGGAGTTTAGTTCAAAACATCCATAATCAAATCCATAATTAACATTGAAACAGAAAATAGCATAGAAAGATTAAAGAGAAGAGAAAGAACTAGCTGAAGCAATTGATCCGGGTCGCCACAAGTCGCTCTTCTAGCCTCCTCCTTTGTTTCTAGGGCTCCAATTCTGAATACTCTCTAATTTTCACGAACCCTTACTATTTAAACCAATTCTCATCTTTAAAATTTGTGAAATTACGAAATTGCCCAAAAATCCCGTCATAAGGGTCCCCGTCGCGACTGGCAAAGCCCCCGTCGCGACGGGAGTTCAACTTCGAATTTTTTTGAAACTTTCTGCCAGTTCCCGTCGCGACTGGCAAATTTCCCGTCGCGACGGGAACAGGTAGCGACACCAATTTTGGTTTTTCTTCTCGATTCTTTCACCATTTTTCCTCAATTCTTGTACATACTTTCTTTAAATGCCCGAGGACCTAAAACAAAAGAATCAAGCGTAATATAGCCCTAAAACTAGAAACAAAGAGTGAAAACTAACCGAAATATGACCCGAATCTTAGACTAATTTTAGCCTAACAAATTCCCCCAAACTAGATTCTTACTCGCCCTCGAGTAAGATAAATACTACTAACTACTAATCTACTAACTACGCTATCAGATAATCATAATACTACTGCCTCATGTGTTGTTCTCTTCTATTGCGCAAACTAGAATTTCAATTCTACCAACTCTAACAATTAATTTAGATGCTCAGTTTATGACACTATGTACAACTGCAAAAATTTATTCAAATGTGAAACATTGCTATAAAAGTTTTACTCTTTCCAACAGTTCCACAGCCCGATAATTCATAAGCTTGCATGCTTACCTTTCTCCACTAATGTTGACAGTATTCTTTGGAATCATTAGGTCTTTTCAAGGCTTTGGGTAATATGGCTCAGATATTCAGGGATAGGCAAAAGACAATTTTGGCTCAAGATATCATAAGCACACAAACAGAACCCACAAGCTTCTTACTTTTCTTTTTTCTAAGATCCCATAATATTCCCGAATTTACCAAGATTGATAGAAGACATCTCTATTATTTTTCAACATCACTGAAAAAAAAATTCTCTTTTTTTTTTCACACATATTTTTACTTTTTATTGTGTTTTTTTTTCATCATATTCTATTTTTTTTTCAGTGACATTGAATTACACAATTTTTTTTTTCTTCTCAATCTTACAAGTTTTTCTCCCTCTCACTATTTCCTCACACTAAATGTTTCTCCTCCCCCAAACTAATTATGTAGCTTATGATATCATGGATAAAATGGTGAAGAACAATTAATAGTGTGGTTGCAATTTTTTTTTTTTTAAATCGATGGGTGAAAAACATAGCAGGTTTAGGCTCAAAAGGTTAACTAGGGATACATCTTATTACGGTAGGCTTGAAAGGCTCAAACTATCCAACAAATGCCTAAGTCATATTCCAATTGAACACTATCAAGGATTTCGTCTCAAAAGAATAAACATGCAAGTTCTAAGCTATCCTGTCAATCTTACCACAACCCATCGTAAAACAATTATAACAATTTTCACAAATTGAGTATTTACAGATAAACACAGGTTCCTAAGCATCCAAACTAATCCAAAGAGTTAGCATAATCAAGCACACAGTTATTTTATAATTTCAGGTCACATCACACTAATCAGCAGTATACAACTATCGTCAAGCTTATTGCCATTCCTTAACTAAAATAAAAAAAAAAACTAAAATAGATAATTAAAATGCAGAAATTAAAGTGCAGAATTTAAAAATTTTAAGTCTCTCCCCCCAAACTAAATACGACATTGTCCCCAATGTGCTATTATACTCAAGGTGAGAAGGACTTACCTGAACCCCCATCAGAAGGGGTTGGGCGGACCCTTTTCATCCAAAAGAGCCCTCGTACTAAATGAAGAAAATTTACCACCAATCGTGTTGATTTCAGAGTTTCGCACAAGAGTAAGCTCACCTTCAGAACTACCATACATCAATCTTTTCCAATGACGCCGAATCGTTCGAAGTCGCTATTTAGGCTTTGCTTTCTTCTTATCAGCTTTAACAAAAGAACCCTTCACCATCTCAATCTTGCAACAGGTAGGAATGTCGGTTGGGGCAAAAACATTAAAATTGACCTCTTCATCTTGCACTCTCAACTTTAACTCTCCCTTTTGAACATCTATTAATGCTCGGCCTGTGGCTAAGAATGGTCTTCCCAAAATAATGGGAATAGTTGAATCTTCCTCCATATCAAGAATTAGGAAATCAGCAGGGAAGATAAACTTACCAACCTTCACCAGTACATCTTCAATTATCCCACGAGGATGAGTCAAAGAACGATCCGCTAGTTGTAAAGTTACTGTTGTGGGCTTTGCTTTTCCCAATCCTAGCCTTTTGAAGACAGACAAGGGCATTAGATTAATGCTTGCTCCCAGATCACATAGAGCTTTAGTTTCCACCGAACATCCTATAGAGCATGGAATATTGAAACTACTCGGATCTTTAAGCTTGGGCGGTAGTTTCTTTTGCAAAATGGCGCTACACTCCTCAGTTAATGCCACTGTTTCATAGTCCTCCAATTTTCTCTTCTTAGACAATATCTCCTTCATGAACTTCACATAGCGGGGCATTTGTTCCAAGGCTTTGGCAAAAGGAATGTTGTTGTGTAATCTTTTGAAGACCTCTAGAAATTTTGTGAACTGCTTGTCTAGATTGGTCTTTCGGAGTCTTTGAGGATAGGGTATTTTCACATGATGATCAATATTGATTGGTGGAGACTGTTGTGGTGGTGCTGGACTATCAGTAATCTTCTTATCTGATGATGCTTGAGTTGGTGCAGTTTGATCTTTAATCTCTTCATCCACTGGTTGTATCATCTCAGGCCCATCATATTTCTTTCCACTCCTTAAGGAAATTGCTTTACATTGTTCTCTTCCTTTTGCATCATTAGTGCTAGGCGAATTTCCTTGAGCTTGTTTTTCCACTTGAGTAGCCAATTGTTCCATTTTAGTTTCTAGAGTTTTAATAGAGGCTCTAGTTTCCATCATGAATTGGAGCAATAAATCAGCTTGGATAGTGGAGCCTCCACTAGAACTTTGTTGTTGCAGCTGTTGTTGGTTTTGTTGGGGCTGGTTTCTCTGCTGGTAGAACCCCTGTTGGTTGTGCCCATAATTATTGTTTTGGGAATAGTTTCCAATGGCTTTTGCTTGATCCATTGGCAAATCATCCACATCTGCCTGACACTCAGAAAAGTGATGGGGACCTCCACATATCTCACGAACCACTTGAGCTTGTTTGGCTTGCACTGCGATCAGCTTTGTTAGGGCCTCAACCTGAGCTGTCAGCTTTGTAATGGCATCAACCTCTAACACACCAGCTACCTTCTTAGATTGACTCCTTTCAGTTGGCCATTGCTGGTTGTTTAGAGCCATCTCCTCCAATAGATCATACGCCTCATTAGCACTCTTTCTCATAAAGGCTCCGCCAGCTGCTGCATCTATTAGAGTTCTAGTGTTACCAACCAACCCGTTATAGAAATTATGAACCAGCATCCACTTCTCAATACCATGATGAGGACACTTTCTGATTAAGTCCTTGAACCTCTCCCAAGACTCATAGAGAGACTCATTCTCTTGTTGACAGAAATTGTTGATCTCTCCTCGCGGCCTTAGCGGACTTTCTCGGGGGAAAGAACTTAGACAGAAATTTAGTTGCTAAGTCTGTCCATGTTGCTATGGAATTTGGTGGCAAGGAGATTAACCAACTCTTGGCTCTTTCTCTAAGTGAGAATGGAAACAGTCTCAAACGAATGGCATCATCACTAACTCCATTGACTTTAAAAGTCTCACAAAGTTCCATGAAGTTCGAGAGATGCAGATTAGGATCTTCAGAAGGGAGGCCACCAAACTGAACTGAAGACTGCACCATTTGAAGTATGGCAGGTTTGATCTCAAAGTTATTCGCATCCACTGCCGGTGGCCTGATACATGACTGCACTCCCGTCAGAGTAGGGAGAATGTAATCTCTCAAGCTACGACCATTAGCTTGGTCTTCCACGGCACCACCATTATTGCCGTTATTTACAACATTCGCATTCACATTAGCAGCCATGATTTCTGTTGTTTCAGCAATTGCTGAAACTCTTTCTTGCCTCTTGTTCTTTCAGTTTCTCCTACAAGTTTTCTCGATTTCAGGATCAACTGGTAATATGACTGCTTGTCCTTGACGGCGCATACACTAGGATTCCTGCAATAGATAAAGAAAATATTGCAAGAAAAAGATTAGTAATTAGCAAGAAAAATAAACCAAAGTAGAAGTTAGTATAATTTTGGGTAATATTAATCTTTATACAATTCCCCGGCAACGGCGCCAAAAACTTGTTACGAAAATTATAATCACTACGCAAGTATACGCAATCAAGTAGTAAACTCACACAGGTGAGGTCGAACCACAGGGAATTGGACTAATTACTACTAAATTATACTATTGATTCTATCTGGTAAAAGAATACTTTAAATAAGACGATTCAGAAAATTAAAAATAATAAAGGAAGATTAATCAAGATAAGAAAATAGGGAGACGAATCCTGTTGTTAAGTTACCAATGTTAATGTCTAAATGCTATCCTTCTCTTGAAGTGAATGACAGATTATAAATTAACCTAGCTCTTTTCAGATCTTCTAGGTTCTAAATCTCATGCTCTCTAATTAATCTCTTAATTAAACTAACATGAAATCAGCATTAAGCAATAATCTAAATGTCACAAAGGCTATGTAAATACTTTCGTTTCACATCAAAACCTAGACTATCCAATTTTAGCATTCTCAATTCTCACTTTTCAGATTTCGAATTGAGATCATAAAACATGTAAAAGGTGATCAATCTTGCACATGGAAATTAAACACAAATATGAATAGTGTTCACAATCAAGATGGAGGAATGGCAATTATTCATTAACTAGGAAAAACTTAAACAACATTCATCATTCTCCCTAAATAGGAGTTTAGTTCAAAACATCCATAATCAAATCCATAATTAACATTGAAACAGAAAATAGCATAGAAAGATTAAAGAGAAGAGAAAGAACTAGCTGAAGCAATTGATCCGGGTCGCCACAAGTCGCTCTTCTAGCCTCCTCCTTTGTTTCTAGGGCTCCAATTCTGAATACTCTCTAATTTTCACGAACCCTTACTATTTAAACCAATTCTCATCTTTAAAATTTGTGAAATTACGAAATTGCCCAAAAATCCCGTCATAAGGGTCCCCGTCGCGACTGGCAAAGCCCCCGTCGCGACGGGAGTTCAACTTCGAATTTTTTTGAAACTTTCTGCCAGTTCCCGTCGCGACTGGCAAATTTCCCGTCGCGACGGGAACAGGTAGCGACACCAATTTTGGTTTTTCTTCTCGATTCTTTCACCATTTTTCCTCAATTCTTGTACATACTTTCTTTAAATGCCCGAGGACCTGAAACAAAAGAATCAAGCGTAATATAGCCCTAAAACTAGAAACAAAGAGTGAAAACTAACCGAAATATGACCCGAATCTTAGACTAATTTTAGCCTAACACATTGTACCATAGCCCCTAGGATCTCTAGATTTGTGTACATTAAATCAAAATAATAAATTTAGAGTATACCTCTTGAAGCCTATCAAGATATTCTCAAAACTTCTTGTAACTTATATCCCTTAATCTAGGTGATGAGAAAATTGCAATTGGACTCACAACAGTGTCTTCCAAATCGATCTGCCACACATAAGGAGTAGTTTGAGCTATTAGAATAAAGTGTACAACCCTTGTTCTTGTTAAGTTCTCAACACATGAGCAAGAATAATTGAGTGAAAAACAATTTGCTTTTTCTCTCTATGTATTTCAAAAATAATAGTTCAGAAGAAGTGAGAAGTGTGGGTTGGATTTCTCAATTCAGGCTCCTATTTATAGTAGTTAAATCCTTTTAATTAAATCGTTATTTATCTTCTTAAATAAATAAATATCTGTAACCAAATTTGCTTACTGATATTTATGAGGGAATCTCTCAACCACTTGAGACAATATCTCAAAAACCTTGAAATATTTATAACCACTTTTTAAATTAGATATTTATCTAATTGAATTAATTAACCCAAAAAGATAAACTCTATAGAGTTAGCATAATGCTATAGGCACCTACACTTATCTTTAGGATAAGGTTGGTGTCTTTTGTCCTCACAACTCATGTCTCGACAAACTTTGTCTTAACAATTTTTTTCTTTTCCCTATTTAAAAAATTTGAAAAAATTATTTATTTATTAAAAAATAAATAATTACTATTTTTCCAATTCAAAATAAATTTTTCTGAACATCTTTGTACAACTATTTATCCCTACCCTTGATAGTATTTTAAGGTGGCAATTCGGGGACCATGGACCTATAATTCATAGCTCCAATAAACTAGATTATTTATTGAGTCTCATCAACCAAATAATCTCATGTATATTAATTCCATGATTACTCCACTATAAATATAAAATTGCACTCTTAGTAATTATAGAAATATATTTACTAAGTTTAACTGCATTTTAAAAAAAAAAAACAAAGTTTAGCTGCAGTGTCCATTGATATAATCAATTCCAGTGATTAGCCCTCCATGTGTTGGTTCGTAATTAGTTTTGGTCAAAATACCATTTTACCCTTCTAATTATTTCTTTATCCTTTAGTACCATTAATTCACTAGTGGTAGTATAATTTAAGATCCCATCTGAATTTGTGCACAACATTCCAGTTCCAGAATTAACACTTAAAACGAATCAACATTCGATCCGTTAGGAAAGTAAGGATTCCTTAATTGTACATCATTTTCCTAGCTATCCATATTAATAGATTCCAAAAATAGAAATTGCAAGAATCATATTCTTTGAGACACTTTAACGAGTGAATCAAAGAAACTAATAACATGAACATGAGTTCATGATAACTCAGGATATATGGCGATCTACTATTGATCATTGTTCTGATATGAATTAGGTCTTTATGATAAATAACATGTTAATAACGATAGTTTTATTTATATCGGTCCTTGTTATATATAATCTCTATTATATATAGTATCTTCACTTAGATGTCTCGCTACATTAGTAATTTGAACCAAGATTACTTGCACCGTAGAACAGACATTAATGAACCGTACTAGCAACCATTGATTAAAGATTCCATAACTTTAATATGTCACTGGTTGTTTTATTCATAGCTAAGTGGTCTTAGTTCTCTGTACAACTACAAGCCACAGTCTCATATATGAATAAGGAATTTTTTGATATTTAATATATATTATTCAATAATAAATATTAATAACTTAACATTCAACATATATCAAATATCTAACTCTTTCTTTAATAATCAGTAATATCTTTACAGGCTTTTTCAGAGCATAAACTCTAACAATCTCCCACTTGCCCTAAAACTAAATTGGGCAACTCCCTACTACAAGAAAAATATCTTTTAGCTACCATGCTTTTAGCTACCAAATTTTATTGGTAGCAAAATGTAGCTTATTGCTACCAAATTTTAGTAGCAAAATTTCTTAGTAGCCAATACCAAACAAATAAGACCAAATATTTCTACTGCCAAATTATTTAGTAGGCAATTGTGATTTTTAGCTACCAATAAATTTTGGTAGCAAAATTTTTGTGTTTAGCTACCAATTTAACTACCATATTTCTTAATAGCAAAAGATCTTTGTATTTTTTGCTACCAATTTTACTACCAATTGTGTTTAGTAGCAAAATAATATTTTCAGTTACTAATTTTTGCTACCATATGCATTTTTTAGTAGAAACATATTTCTTCTCGCAATCAATACTCAGCAATTATTTTTTCTTGTATAAAAATATTATTTACCACTTTTGTATTTTATATTTAATAAAATATAATATTTTGTTACCTACTAATTCATTTATTAGAGTAAAAATATAATTATTATTTATAAAATTGTTATACTAAATATTAGAAAATACAGTAAATAATTGATTTTTTTACTAAAATATAAATATTATTTTTAATGTTTCTCCAATGAACGTAAATTATTTATGTAATTTTTTTATTAATTTTAGTGAAATTATTTTATTTATTTTTATCCTTTATTGCATTTATTACCTAAATTATTAATTTCGTAAATATATACAATTTGCATGTATTTTTTAAAAAAATTAAAATTAATTATAATTAGGTTCGCACCTAATACAAACAGTATTACTAAATATTATTTTAAAAATAAAAAATTTTAAAGAGTAGAATTATAATTTTCTCACAAAATAAAAACTTATATCGTTGCTTTATTAAAACTTCTAAAGAGTGTTGAAAAATAGAAGAGAAAAAAGATAAACTAAAATATTAATATAAACAAATAAAATAAAATGATAATGTATAAATTAAATAATTAATGAATATAGTATGATTCATTTGTTCAATAAAAATGAATAAAAACATAATAAAATATTAAATCAATTCTATGAATGCATCGGCCCACTCTATTCGAATTTCATCAATTTCTTCATTTGTGTAATAATTTTCCATTCTATTGTTGCACTGAAAAAAAAATATTAATAAATATTAGTGAACTTAAATATTATTTATATATATATATTGAAAAAGATGTATATTTCATATACATTAGTATTTAACCAATTGAGAGGTCTTGAATCCATGCATAAATCCCGCATGTATTTCATAACATAATATCCACATTCAAAGTGTTTGGGTTGTCGAGGACACTGCACATTTATATAGATGTGTAAGAATCTCTTAAAATAAATAATTAAAAGTAATATTTTGTTGTAAAATCATTAAATATTTGTGAAATACAAAAATTTATTATATATTTTGAGAGATAAAGACTACTCACTTTTATAATTTTCCATATAATACCAGCTGCTCTTGGAGTTTTCTTTTTTGAAGCATTGTAATAGTCAAAAATCCTAAATAATAAACAAATTAACATCAACACTATTACATTTAAATTTTAATTTGATGCTTATTATACTAATGATAAAAATATTATTCACTTACATTGCGATAAAATTGTTAATGGTATCACTTGGTAGTTCTCCAGTTGGATTGAGCCAGAAACACATCTCACGTGATGGATCAATTATTATTAGCACCCAATGATAACTAGTGATGGAAGAAAAAATTTTAATATATAAATATATTACTATATAGCTAAAATAATAATTTAAGTTAATCTTACCCTAAATTAATAGGGATCAATGAAAGTTGCATCTCCCCTGCGCTTGCTAATCGATCTGCTATTGATTCTACATTTTGCTGCAAATAGGATCCCACTATAGAAGCCCAACTTGGATGAATAAAACGAAAATACTTCTCTCTTTTTGAATTTTTTAACCTTTCATGTAAGATCCTAAACATTATAACAATACCAAATTAAATAATGTTATTAAGTGTGCGATTAAAAAATATGATAAAAAAATCTCTTACCTTATATAAAATGCGATACACTCAGCTCCAATCTCAACATTTGTGCCAAGATGAACTATATCTTTAGGTTCAATATACAAATCTTGATCGTACCCAAAAATATTTGGATCCATTTCAATACGATACTCTTCTCTACTTTTGCGATATTGAACACTTAACAATATAGCTTTGACGCTCCTTGGGATGATTTTGGGCATAACAAATGGAACAGGAGAGTCTTTCACATTCATCGAACTTGTTGAAGCTTTCTGAGTTGGCATGTGTGGAGATAAATGTTCATTTTTCTCCATAGTTTTTAATGCCTAAAATATTATTAAACAATAAATAATTATAATAGAAAGGCTAAATACAAATCAAACTATTTTCTTTTACCTCAGAATCACCAAAGATGATTAAGTGTTCCGGCCATGCAACAAAGCTTTGGACTGCATCTTTTACGAAGATTAAATCATCACGAACATGGACATGAAGACGAGCATTTTCATTCAAACATTCAATTATGCGTACTCGTACATTGCCTTTTTCCAAATCTTTCCCATGAACTTGTTTTCCCGGAAAAATTTCACCAATAGCAACTACATCACCGTCTCCCAAAGTTAATCTATAAGTTTTATCCTACAAACAACATAGAAGAATTAGTTATAATAGTAGTAAAATCAATATTATTTTAAATAAAAAAAAAAAGAAAAAACCATTGTTAGTGGAGTTGGCCACTGTTGTGGTGGATTTGTCTCTTTATTTGATGATGATTGAAATTTATGTCCTTCCAAGAATTTTCTTTCCAATGATTCAACCCGCTTGTCCACTTTTTCTTGAAGATATTTTTCAAAAACACCATCTTTTTCACTGGTAAAATCTTTGATGATTTTTTCTAATTTTTCAATGCGTTGTTCTTGAAGCTCCTTGGATTTAGATGATAACTCTATTGATAATTTTTTTCCTATTACAGGTCCAGTCCCTCTTAGCCATCCATACTTAGCATCACCTAAAACTTGTCTATAGATAGCAGCATCGTCTACCATTATTAATGTACCAGCTTCGAGTTGATTAAGTTGATCTTCACGTAACTCAATCATCTCTTTCTACAAAGATAAAAAAAATTGTGTAATATATTTATATAAAATGTAAATAGTGGAGAAAATGTTATTAACTTATAGTGAATGTGTTGCATACATATTTTTCCTCAGCAATTTGGTTGATCCATCCATTTTTTTCTGTGTAGTGAGTTTTTTTGAATGTTTCAATCTCTCCAGCTTTAATAGACTTTGATTGTCCTTCATCTACATCCATTACCGGTGTAGACTTCTGAAATAATTAAGTGAAAAAAATTTTAAAACTTATACATAGTAATTTAAAATTAATTAGTAATAATAAATTATTTTTACCGTCTCATGTAAGTGTTGAGTAAATGATTTACTTCCACCCCTATGCATAAATTTTACTTTTGATCTATTTTTTGAGCCAGCCACAGACTTTTTCTGCAAAAAAAAAAGTAATTGACATTAATAATTTTTTAAAAAAATTAAAAATTTATATGATGAAATAGACATTATGATACCTTCCACTCTTCGCTGGAGAAACATGCAGTGCACATCCATTTCCAGTCAGCTTCTTTTATCACCAAACTCGTAGGTCGATGCTCTAATGGATTTTTTCCTTCCTCGATCATTTTTTTATAATGTCGGTGACAATTATGACGATGATTGCTGTATGCATTTTTGCAATATTCATCACAAATTACCTTAAGATATGGATCTTTTGCAAAGTCCAATTTGAATACATCCTGCATAAGTTTTGAATAAATAAATATAAAATTACCTAATTAAAAAAAATATTGAAAAATGAATATATTAACAAATGTACCTGTATACGAGCATATACAGCTTTTTTTTTTCTGCAGGTGGAACTTTGCTCCAACCACTATATTGCAATGGAGCATGATGGCGTACATTTACGCCAACATTAGTTGTAAAATCAGAAGCATTATCACCATAAACTCGAAGCTCGCCCTTATTATAGGTAATAGTTAAATTAGTTATTTTGTCATTCTTCAGTTCACGGCTTAAGCGATCTCCACGAGTAGGACCACGTACGTTCTTTTGTATTTCTATTTTTTGTAAGAAAAATATATAATTAATAAGTATTTATAAATGTATTTTTTTCCAAAATAAGAGTGATGATAAAATTTTGTACCTTTTGAAGATTGACGTTGTTCATCATGTAATGGAACTGTTGAAGGGTCATCAGTAGAAGGTGTCAAGGATTGCGGTGAATCTGATGGTGATTGAGTATCATTGTGTGCCCGTTTAGAGCTAAATCTTCTCGTACTACTCAAGGGTTGATCTGAAGTATCAGTGCGTCACCGTTTTGAACTACCTTTTCTCGTACTACTTGACATAATAAAATCTGAAATGATAAATTATTAGTAGCTAATATTAAATTATCCCATTAACAAAATAAAGTTATTTACACACCCTTTATATTAATCACTTTCATCACAGTCAGTTTCAGAATCTGAACCACTAAGTAGTGCTTCTTCATCAATATCATCAATGTTTAATTCGTGTTGAACTTGATTATTTTGATCTTTTGGGGAGTCAATCAATAACTCATCAATTTCAACTTCATCAATATCTTTTCGAATAAGAACGTCGTCCATGTTGTTTGAAGAATCCAATGTGAGATTAATGTTGTTTGAGGAATCTTCTTGATATGCTTCACGATTCTGGACAACTCGTTCTCCATCATCAACTTCAGGCTCTGATGGTATTTCCCAAATATGACGATGGTTTACCTTTTGCACCACTTTCCAATTTTCTCCTTTTTTAATGTCATCTAAATAGAATACTGGATTAACTTGATTTGCAAGAAGAAACGGGTCGTCTTCAAACCAATATGAGCTAATATTTATACTAGTCATATGATATTCCGTATAGATTCTACGTGGACTCTCACTGGTGTTATACCAAGAACATTTGAACAATATCACCTTATTGAAATAGATGTAATGTACTTCCCATATTTCATCGACGACACCATAAAAATCACAAAGGTTCCCATTATATTCTGCCTCAACTCGAATTCCATAATTTTGAGTGACTCGTTTTTCATCTCGAGTTTTTGTGTGATATCTAACACCATTAACCATACAACCAGCATACTTGCAAATTAAAAAATTAGGCTGAATTGCAATGGCATATAAATCATCTTGGGCTGTAGAATATGAGCATTCATTCATTCTTTTAACCTGAGATAATAATTTGTATAGTTAAAATGAGAATAAATATGCATATTCCATTTGAAAGATATACAAATTTACGAACTTACTTTATTTTCAAACCAAGATGAAAATTTTTTTTTCTGTGATTCGTCAATATCCAAAACACCTTTAGATTGTAAAAACAATCTGTGTTCTCTGATTCAAAGTAAGTAACTCTCAGATAAGAATTATTTTATTTACGACAACATAAATTTTTTAGGATATATTTAAGATGAATTAAAGAAAACTTACTCCAAATATGGCTCCAATTCAGGACAATTATTCAGAATGTACCAATGAACCATATTTCGTTCATCTTCACTTATTCTGATTGATGATTGTTTCCCAAATGGTCTAGTTGGTAAGTTGAATATGGATAATGTTGATTCTCTTCTTACTCCGACATCATCTGGATTTCGATCTGGACGATTGAAACGAGTTTCTATCCCATGAAGATACATAGAACAAAAATTTAATGCCTCACTAATTATATATCCTTTAGCAATGGAACCTTCAGGCCGAGCTTTGTTCTTTACATATTTTTTCAAATGACCCATTTCCCTATACAAGGTTATATAATTAATATATACATTAGTGCACATTTTTAAAATTCATTATTTGTTAAGGTAACAAAAATTTTGTTACCTTTCAATTGAATACATCCATCGCATTTGGACAGGACCACCTAACTTGGCTTCCTTTGGCAAGTGGACCGCTAGATGAATCATCACATCGAAAAAGGCAGGGGGGAAAATACTTTCCATCTTACAAAGTGTGAACACGATGCCTTCTTCCAAATCATTTAAGTCTTTCACATACAATGTCTTCGCACATAGTTTTTGAAAAAATAAGGATAATTCAGCAATTACACTCATCACTTTTTTTTTCAAGTATGGCCTTACACAAATAGGTAGCAATATCTGTAATAATATATGACAATCGTGACTTTTTAAACCAGTAATCTTCCCATCTTTCATAATTATATTTCGAGACAAGTTTGCTGCATATCCATCTGGAAATTTAACAGACTCCAAGAACTTACAAATAGTTTGTCGTTTCCTTCATCGATAATGTATAACAAGCCGTAGGTTTCACCCACTTGTTTCCCCGTTTCTTCATTTGCAATTGCTTACGAATTTTCAAATCTTGTAAGTCAAGTCGTGCCTTATCGGTATCCTTACACTTGCCGTCGATGCTAAACATTGTTCCAACCACACTGTCACATATATTTTTCTCAATATGCATCACATCCAAATTATGCCTTAGTTTAAGTTTGGGCCAGTATGCTAACTCCCACAAAATACTTTTACGCCTCCAATTTGTTTTATTTTGATAGCCTGCATTCTTCATCTGATTCTGATCATCTTTTACAATATCAACATTTTTACCCGGCCTACATTTCCACATACCATCTAATTTAGTTAAAATTTCATCACTTGTTAACTCTTGAGGGGGATTTCGTGTTTCAATTGTACCATCGTATTCCTTATCATTGCGCCACTGATGTTCAGCACACAAATATCGACGATGTCCCATGTAAGAGATCTTACCCCTAACTCGAAATGAAGATGTGTCATCCTCACAAACTGGACATGCCTTATACCCTTGAGTGCTATAGCCGGACACAGTACCATATGCAGGGAAATCATTAATTGTCCATAACACAGCAGCACGCATTGTAAAATATGTTTTATCAACAACATCAAAAGTTCTTACTCCTTTCTCCCATAATTCTTTTAGTTCTTCAATTAAGGGTTGTAAATAGACATCTATGTCCTTACCTGGAGCACGACGTCCAGGAATAAGTACTGCCATCATTAAAGATTCTCGTTTCATGCATATCCATGGTGGCATATTATATGGCATTAGTATTACTGGCCACATGCTGTATGAGTTTGATAAATCACCAAACGGATTAAACCCATCTGTTGCAAATCCCAACCTAATGTTTCGAGGCTCTTTGGCAAAATCAGGATATTGCTTATCGAAATCTTTCCAAGCCTCTGCATCTGCCGGATGTCTAAGTACACCTTCAGTATCCACACGTTTTTCTTTGTGCCACCTCATATCTGCTGCGGTGTGTCTTGACATAAAAAGTCGTTGTAAACGGGGAGTTATTGGAAAATAATGCATCTTTTTATGTGGTATTTTTTTTCCTTTAGTTCCTTGGTACTCATATCTTTCATGACCACATATAGGACAATTTGTAGCATCTTTATTGTTTTTCCAGTACAAACAACAATCATCCTTACATACATCTATTGTTTCGCACTCTAAACCAAGACCACTCAATATTTTCTTAACCTCATAATAAGAATTTGGGATTTTGTTATCATCAGGAAATGCATCCTTAAGAAGCTCAAGAATCATGTCGAAGCCTTTAATACTCAAGCTAGTCAATACTTTTATATGCATTAGCTTAACCATGAAAGTCAAACTTGAAAACTTTGTACATCCAGGATACAATTCTTTTTCTACTTCATCAAATAAGTTATGGAAGTTTTTCCATTTCTCCTTATGACTTGAATCCTCAAAATTCTCAGAAGCATTATGTGTAGGAACTTCTTGAGCCAAGTCTTCAATTGCTGGGATCATATCATCATTGTCATCATGGTCAATGTCATTATTATTATCGCCAATATCACTGAAATCTTCGACATCAGTAGCATCATTATTATCATGTTCACTTTCTTCTAAAATATCTTCCTCGTGATGTACCCAGTTAACATATCGAGTATAAAACCCTTTTACGTAGATATGACGCTCAATTGTCTGTAAGTCATGAAAGTATAAATTCATACACATAACACATGGACACCGAATCTTATTCTCCTCATTCAGATGACTACTTGATAATCTAATGAATTTTTGCAATCCCTTATTGTACTTGGCAGACAATCTATTGTTATTAGAAATCCAACTCTTATCCATAGCTTGTTTATTCCTTTTCAGAGGTGTGAGGATGATGTGTTACACTAGAAAAAAAAAGGGGTCTTTTCAATATTATACCTAAAATTGATTTTATTTATAAAAATACCTTTAAGAAAATTATTTGCACAAATACCGATTGCCACGTCAGCATAAATACCGAAATATAAAATAATTACCGAAAATTGAAAAAAATAAAAAAATCTCGCTTCCAGAAATTTTAGTGTTTTGCAAATTTTAAAAAAAGCAACCTTTTGGTTGCTTTTGATATAAGTAATATATCAATTAGTTACTTTTTATTAGAAAAAAATTAATTCAAGATAATTTTTTTCTCATACACATTTGGTTGCTTATTTTGATCACACAACTTTAAAATTAATATATATATAATAATTTTCATATTGTAACTAATTCTATTATGTTTTAGATACTATTTGGTAACTTTATAAGTTTTTTTATTAACATATTAAATTCTTTTTATTAAATAAATTTATTATTAGTATACTATATTCTAACTTTTAAATACAAAATAACAAAAGACTTTAAGTTAAGTTATGATGTTACTTGATATGTTAAAGTTTATTAAATTTTAAATTTTATTACTTTTTGTTACAAAATATAAAAAAGGAGCAAAAAAGTTTCTTTTAACACATACTAAAATGTAAGAGAGATATCTAAATGTTAGAGAAAAAATAAAAAAAAAAAACTAAGAGAAATAATAAATTTAGAGAAAAAGAATAATAAAAAAATAATAATAAATGAAGAAGATTTTTTCAAAAAAACAAATTAATAAATAAATGAAGAAGATAATAATGTCAGAAAAAGAAGAAGTAAACAAAAAGGAAAAAAAAAGTAAAAAGATAAATATTGAAGGAGACTTATAATTTCTTGTTTAGATTTTAAATTATAGTGTGTTATTTTGTTGTTTAAGAAACCTTAGTCTAACTTTTAATTTTAGTCATTTTTTTTTGTAGCAGAAAAATATATGCTTCTAACATGTCAAAATGATCACTTTAAAAAATAGATTATAATAGTGTAATTTTTGTGTCCAAATAATAAATTGCGTGGCCGAAAAAACTTTAGAAATAAAAAAAAATAAAGAAACTGAGAATAATAACAATTTGTGTCGTTTATTCACATAATTTTTTTTTTTTTAAAAAAAATCTGATTGCACTAAGAGAGTCAATAAAATGTAAAAGAAAAACATATGGTTAATTTTTAATTTTAGTAGGCGTGTAGCGGTATTTAAAACAATAAAATGGTCTAAGAAAATTTCATAAATACAATTCACGTTGATACATATAATTATTTTTTTTCTAAAACTACTAATTAGATTAAAAAACAAAAAAGAATGTAAAATAATAATAAAAAAAAAAGAATAGAATGTAAAAAAAAAAATATCTGATCAACCTAGTTTACTGTTATTTTGAAAAAATAAGATTTTTATTAAAAAAAAAAAGCTACTGTCTAGAAAAAGAAAAAAAAAAAATGCTAGCATGTAGGCAGAGTTTAGGAGAGAGAAGCAATAAATATACATTGGTATACCTATAAAAAAGAAATGCCTAAATTGTGAGTATTAAAATAGGTAAGGGTAAATTCTTAAATAATTTAATAATAATAGTTGTTGGTGCAAATATTTCAAAAAAAAATCCAAAGAAACAATATGACCAAATTTAAAAAAAACAATAAAAAAATAATATTACTGAATATTTTTTAAAAGTAATTATATTATAAAAAAAATTATATTTTTTTTATTCAAATATTAACTACTAACACTTTTTAATTTTTAATTAAAATTAAAAAAAAAAAGAATTTTCACTAGAATTATTTTTCAAAAATATATAAATAAATATTTTAAAAATATAAATTGGAAAAAAAAATTAAAAAAACTTAAGTCTTTTTAAAAATATAAATTGAGAAAAAAAATTAAAAAAATTTAATACAATTAAATAAATAAATTTTATATAAAATAAAATATTAATAAAATTTTATTATTAAACACTATTTATTTTTTTTTAATTTTTTTTCAGTACCAATTGCCAAAAACTCATATTAATTTGGGTAAAAAAACCCTAATTTCATCACTGGATCGATCCAGCTATCAGCTTCTTCAACCGCACACTCTCTCGTTTCCTTTCCTTCTCGCACACTCTCTCGTTTCCTCTCCTTCTCGCACACTCTCTCAGGGATCAGATCCAGTACTTACATCGTATCACTCTCCAGTTCTATCGGCTCATCTCTGACCAAGCCCAGAAGAGTCGACGACAACAGACGACTCGAAGAAGACGACTCCAGCTCCCCCACTCGCAGACGATGATGGCGCAGCTTCTCCCCTACTTTTGGTTATTCTGCTTGATTGGGTTGGGAGATTTTTCTTTACTGTTCTATGGGTCTACATATTATTTAATTACTATATCTTTTATAATTTATTTTTGTGATTTCAGTTATATTTCTGGTTTGAAATTATTCATAATATGCTTGGTTCAATATTTTACCATGTTTTTTTTTTCTTGATGGCAGTGATATATTATCCGTTTCTGAACGTTACAGACTCAAATTTTGAGTTTCTCGTACTAATGGCATCTTCTTCTTCAACTCTGCTGCTTCCATTAGGTAAAACCCACTTTCTATTTTGACTTGAATTATTCATATATCCCATTTCCTACTTTTTTTGTTACATTCTGTACAAATTCAATTTGTGTATTAGGTAAAAGCCCATTTGATAGCTCTCAAGGGATTTGTAGTAGGAAATTTTCAAGTGGGGTTGTGAGATGTTCTAATTTGGAACTCAAGGCTTCAAATTGCGATGAAATTAAGCTAAGTAAGAGAAGAAGGGAAGTGATTGGATTGATGCTTGGAGCTTCAAGTCTGTTTGTTGAGTCATTTGCAGCCAATGGAGCTGGGTTGCCTCCTGAGGACAAGCCTAAGCTCTGTGATGTTGCTTGTGAAAAGGAGCTTGAAAATGTATGGTGAGATTACCTACCCCTTTATCTGTAAACAATTTTTTTTGGGTATTGTTTTACTATATTTGATATGTTTACCACTTAGGCAGACCAAATTAGGAGTAGGACACTATATTATCTGCATGGGTATTGTTTTCTTTCTTTCACTTGGATTGGTACTCTCAAAGAAAAAAGATTGGTAGTTTCTGTCAAAGGAGCAAAGGAAGCTATTTGCTTAATTGAGAATTTCTAAGAAAGGTATTTTATTCACTTTCATAATTTGATTAATATCTAAATCTTAATTTATATATAAATTAATTTGTTGATGCTGTCTGTTTTTTATTTTTCTGCTTGGGATTTTCTGGGTTAGAATCGGTTTAGAAAGGGGTGCTGCTGGGTTTTATTTTCTGGGTTTGTAAGAGGGTTGTTCTTCGTGTTCTTCAAAGAAGAACAACGAAGAAGGAGGCTCTGTTTGGGGTATTTCGAACCGGGCGGCAAGGATTAATTTCTGGGTTGTTTTTGTTGATGTCTCTGTGTTCTTCAGAGAAGAACAAAGAAGGAGAACGGCTAGGGTTAATCTTTAGTGGCTGTGTTTATGTGTTTATAATACGACTTGTAGCTCTTTAATAAAAGGGCTGTCGTTTGAATTAAAGGCTGAGAGTCAAAAAAAAAAACAGTATCCATTTATCAAAACATTTAAATAAACAAACAATATACCTTATTGTGATCAAGTCCTCCAATTGCCTCGATTTGGAAATTTTCCTTCAAAAATGGCCTCACACACCTATTATAAAGAAATTTATGTTATTCATCATAAATTTCAATCAGTATCCACACATATCATACATACATTACTATATCTAATCTAAACATATAAATATACATTATACCTTTTTGTCTTTCAGTCCTTGTTTTTCAAAGCTCTTCAATCCAAAAATCTTTACTTTTCATAATAATATATAGATATAGATATTGAGGTTTCGGATGAGTTCTATTTTTTTTGGCAGAAATATATTGACAGAAGGAAGCATATATCGACAGAACTATATATGGGGAGATATTTAGGTTTTATTTAGGGTTTTATTATTTTTAAATATAAATATCTTAAATATTTTAATGATATATAATCTCTTTTTTATTCTTATTTTTTTTTCATCTGGCAATTTTATTGTTATTCAAATTCAAATTCATCCTAATATCTAGCTTTAAAATAGGTTAGTTAGTTAGAAAATAACGTATCAGTTTGTTTAAGTATAATAATTTATTGTTCCTCCAGCATATTATGCTCACTTGGCAGCATTTCACGCTCGGTATTAAAGATAATGATGTTATGTTCTACGTTTAGAAATCAGCTCTAATCTTAGTGAACTACGGAGGCAACTGAATCAACTCGAGTCTGATGCGCCTGATGAAAGGCTAATCCCACCGAAACCAGCAGAGCCTGAGATGTTCGAGCTAAAGGATCCAGCAGAAGCATACAGCAGGCAGGTGAGTTCCATCTTTAAGAATAACGGCTGTGACCTGTAAATGGCAATCGACATATTAAAAATCTAACCTGTATATATCAATTCTAAAGCCTCTTAAAATTATTGTACGATAATTCAATTAGAGTTGGAAATCACCAAGTGTCCAAGTATTTATATTCACAAATATAAAAACTAGGCCTCTTTACAAGCCTTAGAAGATTTACCTTCCCATCGGTGTCAATTTCAAATGATGACAAGACAGTTCCTTTGACAAAATTTACTCCTTTGGACTTGTAATACTCTTCATAGTAATTTGCTATTTTCGGTGTAAACAAACGGGCCCTTTGAAAAGAGAGGGAAGAGAGACAAAAAATTAAAGAGAAATGAAATTAAGTAGTAGCACTTCAAAGAAAATTATACGATCAATATTCTCGTTGTTCCATTAACTAAGATGCTCTTGAGAGATAATGCACCGCAAAGACCAAAACAGTTATGTTAGAAAAAGAGTTGTCAGAGTAGGAGTACTTACTGCAATGTGCTTCAGGGAAAACCATTGTTACACTTATTTTATTGATAACCAAAGATGAGAAGAAGTAAATACAATTAATGGATATGGAAAACTACTGCAGCTATTACCATATATATATATTTGTTTAATAGTTTGATATATAGATGAGTTTTGGAAGTGAGAAGAGGTGAGGTTTGATGTGGTTTGTTTGTACATATTCTTAATTTGTTTGTGAGATTCATAGGAGTTGTCAGAGTAGGTAACATTTGGAAAGAAAAACCAAAAGCATGTGTTTTGTTCTTCTGAATTGGACAAGATATTATTCTTTCTTTTTAACACATTCACATGTAGTCTATAGCAGAGCTAGTGACAGAAAGTTCTTATATATAAATATGTTATCATTAAAGAAAATTTGCAATAAAAGGCACAAATATAGGTGCTTTTTAACTGAAATAATCAACTTGTGTTTTGGTCTGTGTTTTGCTCTGTAGGTGAAGGAACGGACTGCGAATGCCAACGATTTCGTCAACGGTGGATCTCATGTGATGGAATATGGGAGAAGAAGTATAAGAGCAGAGAAGCTCTATCTCTACCAAAAGGTTTTGATCCTGCCACTGTTAACTTCTCACCCAACAATAACAAACTACACATGGCTATGGAAGTTGTGAACCAAAGAGATGCAGCTATACTTCTAGATTTGCTCGCACTTAAAAATGTGACTCAATATTTATGAATTGATGCATGTACAAATTTAATAACTTTAACCGTTTGTTGTTTTTTTTAAAAAAAATAGTTTGTTGTACGTACTTAAAGATTGTACTATAATATATATTTCATTATATAAAGAAAAAAGAAATTATTACCATTATTAATTATATCATTATTAATTATATAATTATTTTATATAATTTACTACCAAAAACTGGTAACAAATAGTTGGACATTATAATTTATTAGTTTTGCTACCAATTTTTGGTAGCAAAATAATTATATTGAATATTAAAAGCTAATAATTTTGCTACTAGAATAAATATTATTTGCTACCAAAAAATTAGAAGCTAAAAAAACAGTATCAACTACCAAATATTTGGTAGCAAAATACTTTCAGCGACCGAGATACAACTACCAATTTGCTACCAAAAAATTTGGTAGCAAAAAAAGTATTAGCTACCAAATATAGATTATTTGCTACCAACTTCGTAGTAGCTAAAACTTATATTTCTTGTAGTCTCATATTAGTAAGGGCATTTTACATAAATATATACATTTCTTAAATAATTACAAAAAATGTGCAAAAAAACACAATTTTAAAAATGTACACATTTGAAAATATATTTACAAAAATTCATACAAATTTTTAATTAAATTATAATAGATATATTAATGAGTCAACTTACTATATTTAGATTTATATAACTATTTTTATGACCAATTTATATAGTATTAATGAGTAAGCCTACTAATTACATAAAATTGTAAATTAATAATTACAAAACATAATAAGATACTAATAATAAACAATAAAATTTGTATTTATCATACAAATCACGTCAACAACATAAATGATATATTTTTAAAATTCAAAACATATATAATCATAATTTTTTTTTATTAACTATGTCCAATATCATTATTAGTTGATTTTTAAAAATATTAATTTCTACTTATTTACAATTTATATTTTATTTTTTCTAATTAAATAATATTTGAAATTTATAAAGTTATGTTTATTTATTTATTTTTTAATGTAAGAATTATTTTTCAATAGATAAATTCGTTCACTAACTCATGAGAAAATAATCAACATATAGAAACAATAGAAAAAAAAATATATTTATTTTAGTATAGTATAAATATTAGATATGTCTATTTTTATGTTGAAAATTATAATGAACATATCAATAATATAAAATATTTTGTATGTATATATGTGTTTATTTTATTTTCTATTAGTTAAACATACTAATTTAATAAACAAAATAATAATATTCACATATGTTTATTATATTACTCTATGTGTGTCATGTTTATTTTTTAGTAATTTTTTATAAAATAAATAATATATATATTAAAAAAAATTGTTTATCTTTTTCTTTTGTTTTTGTTTATTGTGTCCTGTTTATTTTTTTTTTAATTAAATAATATTTGGAGTTTATAAAGTTATATTTGTTTATTTATTTTTTGATGTAAGAATTGTATTTAATTCGTTTACTTACTCATTAGAAAATAATGAATATATAGAAACAATAAAAAGAAAATATATTTATTTTAGTATAGTATAAATTGGCTATGTCTATTTTTATATTTACAATTATAATAAACATACTAATAATATCAAATACTTTGTGTATATATGTTTATTTTATTTTTTATTTATTAAACCTACTAATTTAATAAACAAAATAATAATATTCACATATGTTTATTATATCACTATGTGTGTCATGTTTATTTTTAGTAGTTTTAAGCATTGATTTATATTTATATACATTAATGTTTATAATTTTGATATTGTATTTTATTGAAAAAAACTTGTTAAATTATAATATAATTCATACTAAAATAGATAATAAACATTTTTTCTTTAATAAAAAAAATATTTAATTTGTTTATTTTTATAAAACTGTTTATATTTATTTAATTAATTTTACAGAATTCTTTGTTTTGAATTTTAATACACATGTTTTATTATTAATAATTTTTAAAACATTAATATAATAAACATAAGGATAAAATATTACAAAATAATATTAGAAACATTAATTACAGTTTTCTATTTATGGTAATTAGTTTAATTATTAATTATTTATATTATTTAATGATTAAAATGTATGGTTTTATGTAATAAATTTTCAAAATGTATAAGTTTTTCAAATAATTTTTTTTTTTGCACATTTTTTGTAATTATTTTGTTTTTGTTGTACATTTATGAAAAAAGCCCTATTAGTAATATAACCCATAAAAGATTTTGCTATTAGCGTCTTTGTGAATTGATCTGCCAGGTTATGTTCCAAAGTGATCTTCAAGATCGTAACATCACCTCTCTCTCTACTATATTCCTTAGTAGATGGTACTTCCTCTCAATATGCTTGCCTTTCTTGTTGCTTCTTGGTTCTTTGGAGTTGGCCATCGCTTCACTGTTGTCACAGTAGAGCACCAGTAATTTTTCTTAGGGATGTACATCGGTCGATTTGGGCGGTTTATCCTATATATATTCTAACCCAATCTAAAGTTCGGGTTGCTAAAATTTAAGTGCAACCCGCCCAATTTTAAAAAAAATCTATAAATCGACCAACGGTTTGGGTAGTTTGGTCGGGTTAACCCGTCCAAACCGGCCAAACTTTTTTTTTTTAATTTCAAAGTCAAAATCAATAAAAATTAAAAAGATAACATTCCACAAAAGTACAACACAATATATATGACTTTAAAACTAACAATTAAGTATATAACTTTATATTATTATATATTTAATCATTTATGTTATATATAATAAAAACTAAAAAGTTAAAAAAAATCGAAAATTGGGTTGGTCGGTTTGTAATTTTTTTGGGTTATTTCGGTTTGTAATTTTTATCGGTTTTTTCGGTTTAGTTTGGGCGGGTTATTCGGTTTGGGCGGTTTACGAATTTTTTTGTACAGCCCTAATTTTTCTACTTCTGGAACTACTTCCAGAGCTATGTAGAATTTCTTCAACCAAACTGCTTCCTTAGCTGCTTCACAAGCTGCTGTATATTAGGCTTCTATGGTTGAATCTGCAATACTGGTTTGCTTAATGCTTCTCCAGACTACAGCTCCTCTACCCAGAGTAAATACTAATCCAGATGTCGACTTTCGACTATCTTTATTTGATTAAAAATTAGAATCAGTATATCCAGTAGGATTTAACCCTCCACTGGAATACACAAGCATAAGATCTCTCATTCTCTAAAGATACTTAAGAATGTGCTTTACATCCATCCAGTGTTCTAAACTTGAATTAGATTGATAACAACTAACAATCCCTACATCATAGCATATGTCAGGCCTTGTACACAACATTGCATACATCAAGCTCCCAACTGCTGATGCATAAGGGTACTTTCTCATGTCCTCTTCCTCTTGAGGAGTCTTTGGACATTGATCCTTGCATAGTGTAATTCCATCTCTAGATAGTAATTGTCCTTTCTTGGAATTCTCCATTGAGAATCTTTCTAGCACCTTATTGAGATAAGTTTCTTGAGAAAGTGCTAATGTTCTCCTCTTTCTACCTCAATAGATTTTGATCTCGAAAACATATATAGCTTGTTTCTCCCCAATTCTTCATTTAGAATTTGTCATCTAACCATTTATTTACATCTGATAACCTTTCTACATTATCTCTAATAAGTATAATGTCATCAACATAAAGAACTACGAATACCACTATATTACCCTTAATGTATTTGTATACACAGGCTTTCTTTGTTTTGTTCGAAGCCATACTCTTTAGTAGTTTTATTAAAGGTGATATTCCATGATCTAGAGGATTGCTTCAATTCATAAATAGATTTAAGCAACTTGCACACTTTTTGATCTTCCCTTGGTAACACATATCCTACTAGTTGTTCCATATATATGGTTTCATCAAGATCACCATTTAGAAAAGCAGTCTTGACGTCTATTTTCCATATCTCATAATTATATATGACAACTATGGAAAGAAGAATGAGAATGTGTTTAAGCATTGCCACAAGAGAGAAGGTATCTTCATAGTCGATGCCTTCTCGTTGTGTGTAGCCTTTGGCCACAAGCCTAGCTTTAAAGGTCTCCACCCTCCCATCAGCATTTTTCTTATTCTTAAAAATTCACTTACACCCAATGGGAGTAATATCCTAAGGTGGAGTTTCATATACCCAGACTTTGCTGGTGCGCATGGAATCTATTTCTGAATCCATGGCCTTATTCCACTTGTATGAGTCAGGATCATCCATTGCTTCTTTGTAAGTCAATGGGTCGTCCATGTCTATGTTAAAAACAAGAACATGTGCATCATGTTCATAGCGGATAGGTTGTCTCGAAATCCTCCCACTACGATGATGTACCAGAGTTTCGTTTTTTAGGAATTGTGGTAACCGTTGTTAGTCGTTCAAGTAATGGTGCTGAAATTGTTGGTTTAGAAATCTCATTTCTAATTTCCTCGATAACCACATGACTAGATGGCTTGCAAATTTTCATATAGTCATGTTAAAGAAAAGTATCATTTATTGACACAAATACTTTATTATCTTGATGACTATAGAATCAGGCACCTCGAGTCTCATTTGAATATCCTATAAATATACACACTTCAATCTTAGGAGCAAGCTTCCCATACTTAGGTTTAAGAACATGAGCAAGACAACCCTAAATATGGAAATTTTTCAAATTGGGTTTTGTCCCATTTTATAATTCCATTGGAGTATTACTTATGCTCTTCGAGGGTACTACATTCAAAATGTAAGTACCTGCCAAAAGTGTGTATCCCCAGAAATTTAGTGGCAGTGATGAGTAGCACATCATTAATTTGACCATGTCTAACAAGGTTCGATTTCTTCTACCTACAACACCATTCTACTAAGGTGTTCCAGGTGCTGTAAGTTGGGATAAGATCCCTTCTTCTAAAAAATAGTCTTTCAATTCAAAATCTAAATACTCGTCACCACGATCTGATTGAAGTGTCTTTAATGATTTACCCAATTGCTTTTCAGCCATACCCTTGAAGTCTTTGAACTTTCAAAATGTTTTGGACTTCTTGGCCATTAGGTAAGTATGACCGTATTTAGAATAATTGTCAATAAAGGTGATAAAATATTTATAACCACCTTGAGCTTGAATATTGATAGGTTCGCACACATTAGTGTGTATTAGCTCAAGTAGTTATTTGACTTTATTGCGTTTTGTAAAAAAAAAAGGTCTTTTTGTGCCTTCTAGACAAGATTCACAAACCAAAAGAGTTCCAATTTTTAGTTCTCTCGAAGGACCATTCTTTGTTAACCAATTTATTCTGTCAAGGCCAATATGGCCTAAACGTAGAAACCATAGATATGTTTCATCATCATCAGAAATATTTTGCCTCTTATTTGATTGAGGCAATGCTACTCTAAATAATTTATTATTTAAGATTTATTGCTCACTTGGCTTGAGCACATAAAGTCTGTTACTTTGTTTTGCAGAACAAATAGGTGTACCATTCTTAGAAATGATAATCTCATTATTAATAAAACTAATATTTAATAATTTTTCATGCAAAAGAGATAAAGAAATAACATTCTTGGTACATTCAAGAATAAAATAAACATTGTTCAATAACAAAAAATTATTATCAAATTTCAAACAGAATCTACCAACACCCTTAGCAGACATTTATACTCAATTACCGACGTGAAGAAAAAATATAATTAGTGGCTCAAGAATCCACAATCCATAATATGATTAGTGGCTCAAGAATCAACAATCAACACCCTTAGCAGCCAATTCCCTTGATGAGTGAAGTATCTTCATAGAAGAAAAAATATGATTAGTGGCTCAAGAATCAACAATCCATAAGGATGTATCATCTTACACTAAATTAGCTTCAAGAACAAATAAATCATATTTACCTTTCTTAAGCTTGTACATATACTTTTTACAGTTTCTCTTCCAGTGTCTCATTATGCCACAATGAAAATAGTTGCCTTTACCCTTCTTGTCCTTGGACTTGGGACTGGCTTTGTTCTTCTTGGCCTTGGGTGACTTCTTGCCTTTGGGCTTGTCACCGCTATTGTCCTTACTGTTCCACTTCCTTTTCTTATTTGAAGATGAAGGAGAGTTTGACAATGTTTGATTCACCTTCCTGTTAAGGTTCTCAAACACGGTCAACTCGTTCAACAATTGAGTCATGTTGAAATCTAGCTTTTTCATCACATAGTTTTTGGTGAAAGCCTTGAAGCTAGGAAATAGCGAGTCAAGAATCATGGTCACTTGAGATTGAACAGGAACAAGAATCATGGTCCTATCGTCTATGATAGCCCCATGTGTCTTTAGCTACCTCATGCATTAGCTCAATCATGTGCAATACATGAGATTGAACAGGAACACCCTTCTTCATCTTACAATTCATGTAGCTACGAGTAGCATCATCTCTTGTTTGATTAGACTACTGCCCAAACATGGCCTATAGAGTATTTATTATTTGAGATGCATTCTCCATGTTCTCATGCATCTTACGCAGAATATCGTCCATGCTTACTAGCATGAAACACTTGGCCTTGTTGTTGGATTGAATCCAAGCATCCTATATGTCATGTATATTTTTTGGGGCATTGGTAGCAGGCTCCTTAGTTAGGATAAATTTTTAATTCTCACAAACTAGCATTAAATTCAAATTCGATTTCTATTTATAAAAATTATCACCATTCAATTTTTCAAGTACTAGTAAAGTAGTAAGGGGTTTCACATAGTAAACATGACTGAAATAAATAAAGTAACATAACGATTGTGCATGAATAGTAAATATCGTTTTGGAATTACTGTAAATGTGATGCATGAGCGCATACAAGTAAAACACATAAAATCTTATTTAAATTATTTCACAATAAAGCTCTTTGATAATTGATTATCGCCTTAGGATTGATAAAAAGTCAAGTTCATTAAGCCTATGAGACAATTCTCATCTTTATTATTTTAAAACTTAAATATCTCATATTTTCTTTTCAAAATATGAAGTACCGCTTTTTGACCAAGTTAACAACTAAGTACTATGAAGCTTAGTTGCACTTTGTGAGTGTAACCATATTTCCTAGAACACAAAGTTCACAAACAAGAGAATCAGAAACACAAGAAGAAAAACAAAGAAGGGCTCAAAAATCACATCGTTTGACACTGAAAAGGTTTAGGACATAAGGAAACTAGTCACAGAAACATCACTCTAAACCTTGTCAGACCTCATGAAATCAGCATCGATGCAAAGTGGAAAAGGAAAGATTCTCAAAATATAAATTTCCCTAAAGCATGGAAAAGTTTTCAAGGTTCGATCATCCTTATTGATTTCTAAGTTTCAGATAAGCAAACAACTTGAAACACCACCCTTCATGGCAGCGCATACACGAATGTCGCCATGAAACCCATAAAAAATCCAAAAATGAATGTTAGTATCACTTAAAGTGGCTACACAAAGCCTACCTACCCAGAAAATGGCTGGATTATAAGTACGGGATGGAAACACTTACTTGTAAGAGTAGGTACTGGGGGTGCCAAATTTCAAACAGTAGAATGAAGCCTTTCTTGGAAATCATTGAGGCGCCTTATCAATTCATCAGTGTCTGCTTGGATGTCTGACAACAGAGATGTAGTAGATAAATCAATGTCTGAAAGTGGGCCTGCTTCTAGAAAATGCTTTGCCCAGAGTTAGAGAAGATGGTGGTGAAGTTCAGTAAGTAATCGGACATCCACCAAAAAAATTCTGGGTTTTTTAGAAGAGTTTCTCTCTCGAAAAGTTTGAGAGAAACCTAAAATGGAAAAAAAGTTGCTATGAATGGGCTCCTCACTTATTTATATCCAAATGGTGATTCGCATGCCTTCAAGTCAACGACCCAGATCAAATTTAAAAAAACACATTTTAGAAAAATCCAAAGGAATACCAAAGGTCACCATTAAATGTTATACAAATAACCAATGAATACTAATGATAACCTCCATCTCGAGAACTTCACTGACATGCTCTGCTATCAATTCGCAAACTGAGGCCTCACATGTTTCCCCATACTGCATGACGTGTATGAACAAAGAAACTGATGATATGTGTATTCAACCCACAAGATATGAAAAGTTTGTGGGTCTCTACGACCTTTCACTTTTAAATTTCAAAGGGCTTAATTTGTTTATTGTCCCGTATAATACTACAAGTTTGGATAGTGGGTGCAAGCCTCCATGACTTCCGAGCGCAAAGGCTTGGGGGTAAATGTTATCTGCATTTTTGGACAAGCAACACATGTCATTTGGTGTCACCAAATCAATTTGTAGGCCTATTCTCAAGGCCCAAACAAATATTGGTCCGGCCAAAGAATGAAGCCAAAAGATGGATGGTCCAGCCAAAGAACGAAGCCAAAAGATGGATGTTCCAAATTAAATTAAGACTTGGTTGGGGGCTAAACCAGATCAACAAATCTAGAGAGCTAACTCAACCAAATTACCAAATGTCCAAAAAAAACTACATATATAGATACACCATGGGTATCCCAAAAGGGTTAAGAGGTGTCGCAGTGAACAACCTTCTGAAACCTGTCTGATGTGGCACGTCTCTGACACAGAATCCCACCGAATTAGGGGTTTGTTCCCCACATCAGACTTGAGAAAGGCACACAACACAAAAAGTAACCTATATTTTTGTCCAACGCCCACTCCTCTAACTTATACTATACATGATTAGCAACGCATGGCCACCTGTCGACATTAGACTGTATTATTTTGTATGGACGATTGTTATCCCTCAATTGGGTCTCACCTACCAGACTTTAAGTCAATATTATATTATATTTTACCCCATCAGTGGGCTTACTTCATGTATAAAACCCTAACAGGTCTGGGTTTACCCAAAAAATTCAGTTTCAGCTTATAAATAAGGCTTTACCCCTCCATGCAAAAGGTTACAATCTTTGGCTAGAAACTCTACAGAAATTTGGCAAAAACTACTTGTGTAAAATACTCCATAGCTAAAGAGCTTCAATAATATTGACTTATGGTTTTAAGGCTCGTTTACCACCCCAACTGTAACGCCCTAAATAATTAGGCACGCTTCCCAATAAACTTATGAAACCCTAATCCCCCAATTGGGATTACTAGAAAATTAAGCACGGAAATTAAACTTTATTAATAAACGGAATGAAAATAACTTGTAATAATTTAAACCTTATAATTTAAAAGTTACAAAATTTGGGATCCCAAAAGTATTTACAAAACACTATTACAAGTTCTTTTCCATTGGCCGACCTAAGTGGCAAAATAGAGTCTCAAAATACATCACTGGTAGACCCCAACCCGCTTGGTCTAGTGTGGCCCGAACATGTACATTCTTCGTCCAGCTCCTGTACTCAAGGCTGATCAACATCAGTCGTACCCTTTCCTGCACAGTAGAGCACCCGTGAGCCAAGTCCAGCAAGACAGTATAAATCTTAACAAATATAATATGCTCATCATGCTATTTAAACAGTAATGCCATTCATATATGTCTGTATGTCACAGACCTGCATGTCACACTCACATGCCTATTTATGTCTACGTGGCGTAGGCCTATGTGTTGCGCTCACACATCTATTTATATCTACGTGGCGTAGACCTACGTGTTGCTCTCACACGTCTAATTACAATAAGGCCTTAGAATAGTTCATCTCGGTTCTGGTTACCGAGTCCAACTTGATTATGCCTTGACGCATAACCGTTAATCTCAATATGTAACACATAATTATTGGTGCCACTGCAATATTTGTCTATTTGCTATAGACCTACATTGTAACACCCTAACTAGCATAGGCGTATTACGTGATTTTTAAACGTACTGTGCAGCTCGTTGCTAATAAACGAGGTTTATGGAAATTGTGATTAATTAAAAATTTTGCTTTTTAATTAAACTTATATAATATTTTATACAAAATACTCGGGATCCCGATTACAAAATACTTTACAAAAAGTTTACTGTCTAATACAAAATACTTGTCGCCTAGCGACTAATTACAAAAGCACTACTGTCCCGAGGATCGTACGCTTCAGGCCTAACCGCCCCGACATGTACAATCTTCATCGGCTCGTCCTCACGGTTCCCCAGCCTTGGCCTTGCCCTTACCTACGCATAAACATAGCACTGTGAGTCAACAGACTCAGTAAGAAAAGCATAAATCATAAAACATACATAATCCCGGGTTATGATCAGACGCTGGGTTATGATCAGACGCTGATACCCCTGACCATGACCCTAACTGCCGTGTCCCACACGATACTGAGTCCCGAACGTTCGTACAACGGTACTTTTGACTAAGTAACAGCCTATACTCGGTACACTGGTCATACTCCAGCTGCTAGTCATACTCTAGCCTTACCGATGTGTTACAGTATCAGCCTATACTCGGTTCACTGGTCCTACTCCAGCTGCTAGTCATACTCTAGCCTAACCGATGTGATACAGTCAAACAGTACAGTACCACCAACCCTAGTATCAGCCTATACTCGGTTCATTGGTCATACTCCAGTTGCTAGTCATACTGTAGCCTAACCGATGTGATATAGTGTCAGCCTATACTCGGTACACTGGTCATACTCCAGCTGCTAGTCATACTCCAGCCTTACCGATGTGACACAGTCGGATGGTACGAAGCCAACATACATATATAATGTAATCTAACAGGCTTCCTAAATGGCATGCTAAACATGTAATACATATGCATACTGTTATACTAATCTTACCTCAATTCCGAATTCAGGTGTGCCGGTCAACCTGAGTGGAACGAACTGCTCGGCGAATTACATGCTCCTAAACCGTAACAATCACAACACCGGTAAGTGACACGCTAAATCACAACCGGGACAAAGGTTTTAAAACCAATCTTAACCTATTGCAACTTAATACAAAAATACCCCAAACTAGCAGGAAACAAACTGCCTGAAAACCTGAAAGTAGCACGAAACGACAAGTTGAGAAAAACCGGTTCTCATCCCTGCTGCAAAATCCGGGTAACCGGTTTTACAAGCAGTGTAAAACCGGTTAGCCGGTTTTACCCAGAAAACCCACAAAAATCAAACCCCTAATCAAAATGTTTCCAAACTCAACCAAACTTTCCAGACCTGCTAATTAGACCCCAATGAACATATTTCAAGTGATAAAACAAAGCTTCATGCACAAAATCAAAAATCACCATTAAAGCTCCAAGCTTTGAGTTCAAAACTCAAACTTGGTTAAATCTAACAAACATGCATCAAACCAAGTTTAAATCTACTCAATCATGCATATAAAAACTTCTGAAAACACAGGAAATCAACCCCAACAAACACAGCTAAAAAAACTCACAATTTCACTTTGAAAAACCATAGCTTTTGAACCAAAAATTCTCAAACTAGAGCAAAGGTAACTAGCATGCATTTCAACCTATCTAACTCACTTAATTCAGCATTTAAAATCACAAAAACAGCAACAACAACAACTAACAGCAACAACAACACCAAAATTAGCGTGCAATACTCAACTTTTTTTTTTCTAAAATTTCAAAAAACTAAAAGAGTAGGATACTTACCAAGAGTTGAGACCACAAGAACCTTGTTAAATTCAGCCAGAAAACACACAAAGAATTCCCCCCAATCCCAGCTGCTCAAAACCGAAAGAGAGAAAGAAAGAGAGAAAGAGAGGTTTTGCTTTTCTTTGATTTTTCTTCTAATTTCTAATTTTGAGTAAAATAAGCAAATAAATGATATTTTCTCTACTTAACTTCATCCAACATACCACAATAAAATCATATAATCCAATTACACTTAGTCCACTAAAGGACAAAATAACAATGGGATAAAATGACCATTTTGCCCCTCCACACTAAAATAACATAAAGGGCACTAAAGGGTATTTTGGGAAATTCTAAATTCCCGACCACTCCCGACATTCCCAATGTCTAAATAACCGTCCCACTATACTGAAATACTAAATTGTGATTTTACTGAGCCAAACACCGAGTTCCATGTTGCCGGGCACCGGAAATGCAAAATTATGAAATTTACTATATGACATAAAATGCATTTCAGAATTCAATAATAACAGCATAAATAATTATTTAAATATCTATAAATAATTTTCATAATTAAACATAATTAACTGCTAATTCCCAAATTAAACTAAGCGGTCTTTACATACATGTTACGCTCACATGCCTATTTATGTCTACGTGGCGTAGACCTACGTGTTGCACTCACACGTCTATATACAATAAGGCCTCAGTAGGGTTTACCTCGGTTCTGGTTACCGAGCCTAACCTGGTTATGCCTTGCTCACATAACCCTATTCATGAATATATGTAATCCATGTATTACGTTCTTTCGGTGGTTTATCCTAGTGATATATACCAGGTCTAACCTAGTTATGTCTTATACACATAATTCTTAACATACATTCGTGTATTCAATATTTACTACAACATATATAATCTTAGGGTAATAACCCTAACTTGCATACTATGTAATCACTCATATGATACATTTTTATATACTCAGATAACATTTACTAAGAGTGTCAACCCTAACTCATGCTTTCACTGGATTCGTAATATTCTAGGGTAATAACCCTAGACTGCATTAAAATTAAACTCAAGGTACTAGCTTACCGAGTCTAGTTTAATTATGCCTTAAGCGCATAATTCATAATCTCAATATATACATATATCCGACATGGCATAGTATTTACACAACATATATCACTATAGTAATAACCCTAGGCTATTAAACCGCTCATATTAGGGTAATAACCCTAATCCCGGTTACAATTACTCACATATATCATATTCAACATAAGCGCCACTGCGCATACTCTACGTGCAAACTACTATCATACCTGTTGTCCCGCAATAACAGAGATTCCAAACCCCTAGGTGCTCCTGATCAGGTGCCGGTAATCCTAGTCACACAATCCAGGATTTCACAAATAGGGTTAATCCCCAATTTCACTTTCACAAAATACAAACATGGCATTCAAAACACAAATAATCAAATAGAGCTCGGAACTAGCTTTCCAACAATATAAAGAACGTCCCAAACTGAGTCCCGAGTCAAAAGTTATAGCCAAAACAAAATTGGAAAAAATAGAATTTCTCATTGCCAAACCCAGTCACGACGGCCAAAAATCATGTCGCAACGACTGGGTTTAGAACACCCAAAAACTCTATTTTTAAGGTCTAAAAATGCCTACTTAACCATATATTCGAACCTCAACCAAACCATACTCAAAACTCAACCAAAACCATACAAAATCCAATTCTTTTAACTTAAACCAAACCAATCTAACATTAGTGTTCATTTGAGCATCACACCAAGCTCAAGAAAATCAAAACTACAAACAAAATCAAGCATACATATACTCAAGCTTGAAGTTCAAAGCTTCAAGACAAAACCCAGAACTTCAAAGCCTTACACCAGAACTTGAACAACATAAGCCAACCCTAAAAATCCATCCAAAGCTCCACAACATATAACACAACAAGATCATGAAATTTACACTTTAATCTATCAAAAACACTACAATTCTTCCAAACATGCATAAACAAGAACATTCCAATTAATTCATGATTTTTTTCCACAATCATTTTCAGCAAGGATTTCAATTAAATTCAGTAGAGAAACTACCTCAACTTGAACCAAAAGCAAGCTCCAAGCTTCACCACAAATTTTCCCAACAATCAAGCTAGTTTCCAAGCAAATTCTTATGATTTCAAGTGAAAAGGATTAGGTTAGGAAGAGAGGGAGAGGGTTCAGGTTTGAGAGAGATAAAGACCAGAATTTCCTTTTTCATTTTGTTAAAATCTCATTTTACAACTCATAACACATAAAGGCCAAATTACTAAAATGCCCTTAGGGCCAAATAACCTTCACATAAGCATACAAGGGCAAAAATGGCATCCATGCATAATAAATTCTAATTAAATTTTAGATTATCACCAATAAATAAAAATGCCAATTATTTCAATTCCAATTGCATTTCGGGCCCGAACCCGGTTCGGCCCGAAATACCCGGTTGTGACTGTACCGCGCCAACCTGTCAGAACACACCTGAAAAGACAACACAAGCATCTTATATAATAATATAGTTCTATTAAGCACGTAATTAAATTAATTTTATCATTTTACCCTTCTCGGGTCATAATTGCTAAAATACCCCTGGCTCACCAACGAGGTCTTACCATGTTATAATTCATATTAGTTCACATATATTGAACTATATAATAATATAATTCCTCAACTATTCATAATTATCTAATTAGGGTTTCGCTAATCCACTTCTCAATTCTAGGGTATTACACCAACACTACTACAAAACAAGCCTTTAGAGGCACTTTTTTTTAGCTTAGTAATAAATAATTGTTGGCATAGGGTGGAAATCTACTGAAGGGAATTTTACGCCTCTTATGGCGTCGGTTATTTGGAAATAACTGGCGGCATAGGGTGTGCCCCCTATGTTATTGGTTATTTCCAAATAAATGATACCAAAAGGGGTTTATAACCCTAGCCAGCCCTTTGTCTTCCTCATTCGATCAGCCAACCCAGAAACCCCCAAACTAGAGAAACCACAAACCCTCTCCGCCAACCACCACGAAAAATCACCCCTATTTTACTATTTTTTTCACCATTTTAGCTTTTTTTTCCTAAATCTTCTACTTTCCATACCTAAAACTATATACCTGAAAAGACTACATTTTTCCTCATTTTTTAGGGTAAACTAAAGGTAGAGGTAGTGGTTGTGGTGGTTATACTTCTGACCACCAGTTTTAGTGGAGAAAACATTGTACATCAACGTCCATTAAGGTATAAATCTAATTTCTACTAATTTTAGTAATGTACATTGCTTTATTTTTTCTTTTATAAATTTTTTTAGGATTTTTCTATATTATTAAAATTGTGTTATTGTGATTGTGCGTGGTGGCCAAATTTTGGTCGGTATTAGTGGTTGGATTGCGGTAATAAGATAAAAATTTAAACTTTAATAGTATATATGTATGTATTTTGTGTTGTATTGAATATGTATTGTGTGTGTACATATATTGTGAATGAGAATGTGATTGTAACACCCTAACTAGCCTAGGCATGTTACGTGATTTTTAAACGTATTGTGCAGCACGTTGCTAATCAACGAGGTTTATGGAAATCGTGATTAATTAAAATTTTGCTTTTTAATTAAAACTTATATAATACATACAAAATACTCGAGATCCCAATTACAAAATACTTTACAAAAGTTTACTAATTCTTTACAAAATATTTGTCGCCCATCGACTAACTACAAAAGCGTTGTTGTCCGGAGGATCGTACTCTCCAGGCTAACCGCCCCGACATGTACAATCTTCATCGGCTCGTCCTCATGGTTCCTCAGCTTTGGCCTTGCCCTTACCTACACATAAACATAGCACTGTGAGTCGACAGACTCAGTAAGAAAAGCATAAATTCATAAACATACATAAATCCCGGGTTATGATCAGACGCCCCTACCCCTGACCACAACCCTAATCCCCGTGTCCCACACGGTATTGAGTCTTGAACGTTCGTACGACGGTACTTTTGACAGAGTAACAGCCTATACTCGGTACACTGGTCATACTCCAGCCGCTAGTCATACTCTAGCCTTACCAATGTGTTACAGTATTAGCCTATACTCGGTACACTAGTCATACTCTAGCTGCTAGTCATATTCTAGCTTTACCGATGTGATACAGTCAAACAGTATAGTACCATCGACCATAATATCAGCCTATACTCGGTACGCTAGTCATACTCTAGCCGTACCGATGTGAAACTATCGGATGGTACGAAGCCAACATACATATCTAATGTAATCTAACAGGCTTCCTAACATGCACGCTAAACATGTAAATACATATGCATATTGATATACTAATCTTACCTCGATTCCGAATTCAGGTGTGTCGGTCAACCTGAGTAGAACGAACTGCTCGGCGATTTACAGGCTCCTAAACCATAATAATCACAACCTTGATAAGTGACACGCTAAATCACTTCCCGGGGACTTAAACTAGAAACTAAAAGTTTCCCTATCGATAAAAAGCATGGCAATACCCTAAAAAACACAAAAATGGGAAGAACTAGGGTTCCCAAAAATGTCCCAACCGGTAGACCGGTTCTACAACCGGAATTCCGGTTCTGGAAAATTCCTGGAAGCCCCAACCGGTTGACCGGTTGCTAATGGCTTCCCTGAACCGGAATTCCGGTTCAGTGTAGGAAATTTTCAAAAATTCACTACTCATGCAATTCAACCCCAATTCATACCAAAACTTCCAGACCTGCTATTTAGACCCTAAGGAACATAACCAAAGCAAGAAAACCAAGCTTCATGCACAAAATCAAAAACCACCATTAAAGCTCCAAGCTTTGAGTTCAAAAGTCAAGCTTGGTTAAATCACCCTAACATGCAACAAAACTTGATTTAATCTACTCAAACAAGCATAATATAGCCTTTGAAAATAACAGCAATCAAATGCAACAAGCACAACAAGCTATTTCATCAATTTACCATAAAAACCATAGTTTTGAGTTAAAATTCTACACTTGCTTAAAATCAACTAATCATGCATCAAAATCTATTCTATTTCATTCAATTAAACATTTTTAAACTATAGAAAACAACAACAACAACCAACAGCAGCTATCAACATTAAATCACCAAGCATGCACTTATTTTTCTTCAAAAATTCAAGAACACACCAAGAAGGTTTCAAGAACCATACCTCCTTAGCTTGAGATCACTACCAACAAGGTGAAATAATAAGAATTACATAACAAAATCCCAGCCCTAGCAGCCCCAATTCCAACCGAAAAGAGAGAGAGAGAGCCCTTGAGAGAAAATGAAAAATTGCTTCTTTTCTTTGATTTTTTCTTATGTTTGCAAAATGAATAATAAAATAGTTTTTACATACTTTTTACTCAGCATAAAATAACTAATAAAATTAGATTTATAAACTTTAAATAAAATTCATAAATGACAAAGCACATATGGCAAAATGACATTTTTGCCCTCACACAATAAAATGACATAAAATGGTACTAAGGGGTATTTTGGGAAAACTCTAAATTCCCGACTAATCCCGACATTCCCAATGTCTAAATAAACCGTCCCACAATACTGAAATACTAAATTGTGATTTTACTGAGTCATACACCACGTTCCATGTTGCCGGGCACCGAAAATGCAAAATTATGAAATTTCACTGTATGACATAAAATGCATTCTGAATTCAAAAATAACAACATAAATAATTATTTAAATATCTATAAATAATTTCCATAATTAAATCTTAATTAACTGCTAATTTTCCAAATTAAACTAGGCGGTCTTTACAGTGATATAGGAGAGTATTTGATGTATTGTATATGTATATATTGAATATTTTAAACTAATAGTTTTGTTAAATATTGTGAATGAGAATGAGATAGAGTATTAAAATAAAAGTTTAGAAATTAACTCTATTTTGTATCAATTTTTTTTTATTTTTAATTTTATTCATGTGTTTTTATTTTTTTAGTAGTTAGTAAATAGTTAGTTACAATTACTTAGCAAGTTAGTAATTTTTATTCATATTCATGTATTTTTATTATTAACTAGTTACTCATTAGTAACTAGTTTGTAATACATTAACTAGTTAGTAATAAGTTACTCATAAATTATATTACTTGTAAGTAGCTAAATAAAGAAATTTGTAATTTTGTAGTATTTCTTTATGTTGTAGGTTGTGAGGTCAATTTGTAAGGATCCGACTTATTTGGTGTTGATCGGTTTCTAGCAAGCTCGAGGTATATATTTACTAATTTTATTATTAATTAATTATGAATGCTTAGTAGAGTTTGAATATCTTAAATATTCATCCGTAGTGAAGTAGGTTCTACAATATATTGTAATCTGGCCAGATAGATGGATGAAATAATATGCATGTTAGATGAGTTTGAATATTTTAAATATTCATCCATAGTGAAGTAGGTTATTGAATACATGTACTTCCGTCGGATAGATGGTAAATTTTATATTGCTAAATGTTATTGTGATTATTTTATATTGTTTTGAATTGTGTTTTGTTGTTATTAATAGGTTTTAATTTTTTGAAAACATTCAATTATAGTCGTTATGCTGCTAAAATTTCGGTAGAATTAGGATAAAATTATTTGATTTTAATTTCACTTAAACTTGGTTGTTAGGATTTTATCGAAAGTCACTTTATCGGAACATTTAGCCGCTTTGGTATAAGGTATGCTTTCTTTAACCTACCTTTATAAGAACATTTTATATATATATTTTTATATATATATATTTAGATATTAAATACTTTGAGTAATTTTAGAATAATATTGATGTAATAGGATAGATATTGTTGAGTGCTAAGGATAGATATAGTGAGCTAAAAAAAATACTAAAAAGGGTCTATTGGAATTTGAACTTGTGACCAAAAGAATACATTGATAAGTCTTTACTAATATACCAAAACACAATCTTTAAATAAATTAACTACTATTGTAACGCCCTAAATAATTAGTCACGCTACCCAAAAATGCTTATGAAACCCTAATCCCCTAACCGGGATTACTAATTAAAATAGCGCAGAATTTAAACTTTTATATTAAGCAGACTGAAAATAAACATGTAATATATTTAAACTTTTCAAAATAGTTGGGATCCCAAAAATATTTACAACTTATTACAAGTTCTTTCTTACTAGCCGACCTAAGCGGCAAAACAGAATACAAAAGTCAACACTGTTAGACCCATAACCCGCTTGGTCTGAAGTGGCGTGAACATGTACATTCTTCGTCTGCTCCTGAAACTCATGGCTGATCAGCTAATGCCTTACCCTTTCCTGCACAGCAGAGCACCCGTGAGCCAAGCCCAGCAAGACAGTATAAATCATAATAAATATAATATGCTCATTCACATATATGTTTGTATAGCACAAACCTGATCACTATATCAACATGCCCATTTATGTCTACGTGGCATAGACCAATGTGTTGCGCTCACACATCTAATTAAATCTACGTGACGTAGACCCACGTGTTGCTCTCACATGTCTGAATACATTAAGGCCTTAGAAGTGGTTCATCTCGGTTATGTGTACCGAGTCCAACCTAATTATGCCTTGAGCGCATAATCTTAAATTTCATTTCAATTAACATGGCATGGCATTTATACACATATTCCACTAGAGTAATAACCCTAGGCTAACAAACCGTTCCTATTAGGGTAATAACCCTAATCCCGGTTACAATAACTCACATATATCAAATTTACATAAGCGCCACTGCGCATACTCTACATGCAAACTACTGTCTTACCTATTGTCCAGCTATAGAAGAAGATTCTGAATCCCCGGGTGCTCCTGATCAGGTGCCAGTAATCCTAGTCACACAAATCCGGGATAATTCATACTTAGGGTTAACCCCTGACTTTTAACTCAATAAAATTCAAGCATGGCATTTACAATTTAGATAATCATATAGATCTCGGAACGAGCTTTCCAACGATATAAAGAACTCCCAAATCGGAGTTCGGAATCAAAAGTTATGAACTTTCAAAAATTAATTCAAAACTGCCCAAAAACACGAGGGCGGGCCGCGGCATGCCCAGACCATGCCGCGGCACCTGGGACAAAATCCAAGTTCCACCAACAAGGGGCGAGTCGCGGCATGCTCAGAGCATGCCGCGGCATCTGGGTGCAGAACCCAGAAACCAGCAAGCAAACTTCGAATTTTCAGCAAGAAATCTCAACCTAATCACCCCAAATTCTCAACCAATTCACAAATTGACCTATAGAATTATTAACACATCATAGATACTCATTTTAACATATAACATGCATCAAAATTCGAGATTTCAAATTGCAAAAGCCAACTCAAAATCATGCATAACATGGCACATCCAACTCTTTGAACAAGAGCATCACCTTCAATTATTTTTACAATTTCAAAGCTCCAATTCACACCCAACTTCAAGCAATTCTCAACAATCAACTTTGAAAATCAAATGGGCTTTAGGGAAAGAGAGGGTTCGGGTGAGAGAGAGATAAAACCAGAAAAATAATTCCTTTTCTCTCAAAATTCAATAAATTCAATATAACTCACAAATGGTCAAATGACCTTTTTGCCCTTAGGGCTATAAAACATACGTATTCATTTTCAAGGGCATAAATGCCATTTCACACTCAAATATTGCCAAATAAATTTCAGATTATCACATGTCAAATAAAATGCCAAATAATCAATTCAATTTACATTTCAGGCCCGAACCCCGTTCGGCCCGAAATTCCTGGGTGTGACTATACTGCGCCAACCTGTCAGAACACACCTGAAAAGACAACACAGGCATACTATATAATAATATAGTTCTATTCAGCACGTAATTAAATTAATCTCAACAATTTACCCTTCTCGGGTCATAATTACCAAAATGCCCCTGGCTCACCAACGGGGTCTTTAACATGTTAAATTTCATATAATTTCACATATATTGAACTATATAATAATATAATTCCTCAATTAACTCATGATTATCTAATTAGGGTTTTGCTAATCCTTTTCTTAATTCCGGGTATTACAACTATGATTTTATTTAAATACAGAAGAGATATAAAAGGAAATTAGTATTGCACATTTCATTGTAGTAGAATTAATAAATACATCATAAACATTAATTCTATTACTTAACATAAGAATTCTATTAGTTTATTTTAAGTAAAATAGTAAAATAAAGTACAAACGATTGGGTAAAAGGAGTGCATAATATGATTTTAGTATTCAAAAGAGAATTTTTTTAGACAACCAGATCAAAAGTTATTAATGTTCGAAGTTTTCACAAAGTTTCATGCAAAGTTTAACCCTTTCTTTGATTTTTTCTATTTATCCTGGTCCTTAAATTATTGTTTCATTTTATTGGTCTTGAAAAATTATATAAAAATAAGTGATCACATTGCTAAATTAGTTAAGAAATGAGAAAGTTATGCCATTCGAATAAAGCTACTAAGTGCTCTTCACTCACCTCACTTTTTGCACCCCATCATATATACTCGAAGTAAAATCTGCACCATCTCAAATCAATACCCAATGTTAATGTGTATTTATTTAACTTTTCAATTTAATTTTTATTTATGCTTATCATATGTAATTTATACTTAATTTAATTATATTAATAATGAAATAATATATATATATATAAAAATTTGCTAAAACACAAAATTGTAAAGCTGAAAAAAAATTATAGGTCGATCCTATGGCGTCGGTTATTTCATAATAACCGACTCCATAGGGCCCTATAGCGTCAGTTGGTATAGGGGCTCTATGGCGTCGATAATTTTATAATAACCAACGCCATAAGGCCCCTATGTCGCTGGTTGTATTTACTCCTACAACGTCGCCTGGAACAGCGTTGGTAGTAAATTTCGCCAAAATTGACGTTGAAAGCCCTTAAAAACTATCTCTAAAGCCTAATTTTGTTGTAGTGCAATCACGAAAAAAAAAATTATCTTCTTTACTTAATAATCATCTTTTCTTAGCTTAATTTTTTATTAATTCGATTTTTAAGAATCTCGGTAAACAGTTAAAGATTTAATAGAACTTAAATATTAGACATATAATCATGAAATAAACTTGTGAACAAAATATATGACAAGGTCAAAATATGATTCTTAATCTTTAATCTTTATGGATAGTAAATAAGATATTATATTAAATTAAGTTTTATTTAAAATATAAAATTCTAATATAATATGTGGAGACACAAATTTATGCACATTTATGTGTTAATACAATTCAACCAATCATTTTTTAAGATAAATTCACAAATTATAAGTAGGACTTATAATAATAGTAATCAATTTTAAATTGTCACAATAATTTAAAACGAAAAATTATAGTAATAAATCTGTATTTATTGAATGAATAACTCATAATTTTTTAAAAAACTATATTTAGTCCATCCACTAGCATAATTCAATCACTTCACTCGTTGTTGAAGAATTTATTCTATCTTGTAGTAGAAAATTAAAAATAAACATTTTCTAAATATAAAAGAAAAATTACTTTTTGAACATAATGTTAGAATATAAAAGTGTGGTTGAGAAAGTAGGATAAGATGAGGTGTGTGTTAAAATGAATGTCATTCAAAATTAATTAGTAATGAGCTAAGTAATTCATGCATAATATTAAGGGAAAAAAACAGAAAAATACAAAAAAAAAAAGAAAAAAAATTACAAAAATACTTTGGGTCGACCCATTAAATATTTATAAAGTCCACATACAAATATTTACAAAAATACCACATGCACTAAGCCTTCAGCTGTACAGAGCGAACCATGAAGGTGAAAATACCGCGATCGTTTCAAAATCGCAAAACAACCAAAATGAAACCAAAACGATAAAAATACAACTATTAATTCAATTGATCTGATTCAAATAAAACTGATGAAAAAGCACAATGACCACAACTATATTAAATTGAATTAAGTGTTATGGTTTTTCCAGTTGATTTACAGTTGCATCATTATTTTATATTAGTTTAATTCAATTGTTTGCAAGAATTTATTTTGGAAATAAGAAAAGGAGAAAACACTTTGAGAAATAGTTAGTTTCTGAAATAAATTTAAACGTTTCTTAATAGTTTCATTTAGTTTTATTATAGTTTATTAACAGCAATAAAATAAATAAAAATGACAAAAGCAGGAATCAGAACAGGAAATATAAGACCTGAACAAAGGGAAGAAAATAGAAGTAAGTTTCTACTCTATTTCATAACAGAATCAAACCAGTTTCAATATCGTTGCCTTGCACTAATAACAATTTCAAAATCACAGGAAAAAAGACATTCTATTCCTAGTCTTCTGCAATGGACAATTTGATGATCGAATGAATTATGAAAATTATGAAGCTAGTGGACATTACATTTCAGTCAATTGTAACTATGAAGAATTACAACGGAAGCTGAAAGAGGTCCTGGAATGCAACTAAAAAAACACTGTTTTGCAACAATAAATATAAATTGTAAATAAACAAGTATACAAACTATAATAAAACTATAAAAAAACTAAAAACAAACTGACAAACAGAAACAACTCTACGAATATAAACTACAAACATCTAAATCGAATTGTTACCTAAAAAAGAACAACAAACAACTATACCTAATAATATTCCCAAAACACATCATACATAAACATATTAAACTATTAAAAAACTAGAAAAAAAAAAACTAAAACCCACTGATTAGAGACACTAAAACGAAAACAAATGTTTCACAATATCTAAAAAAACTAGAAACACAAACAGAACATAAAACACAACAAAAATGAAACGAAAGTAATAAGAAACAAACTAAAATGCCAAACCCAAGAACAAAATAAAATTGATTAAACAAAATTAAAGTCCTAAAAATCCAAAGAAAACCAAACGAAATTTTAAAATGAAAAACCTAAAATATCACAAACCAGAAAAAACCAAAACGATGAAATGAAAATACAAGAAAATGTTTAAAATGGGGGGAAACGAAAATGAAACCGAAAACAAACCTCAGTTTGAACAGCAGCACCAACATTATTGTTTTTCCCATAAACATTTTCAGCCATTTTTTCTTGCACACCGACCTTTGTTTTCTTCTTAGGAGGAGCTCTCCCACGCTTCGTTAATGGAGGAGCAAAATAAGAGTCTTCCTCCTCAATAATAGGACGTTTTCCCTTAGCTTTATTAGCTAGTGATTCAAACCCATTTTGAATTTTTTTTTTGAACAGGGGAAGGAGATGAAGAAGAACGGGTCACATCCATTTTATATAAAGATTGGGAAACAAAAAGAAAGAGAGAAAAAGGTTATGGGATGGTTTAGTGGGAGTTGAAAAAATTTTGAAGAACAAAAATGAGAGGAAAAATGGTTGAGGAATCGTGGGGAGTTAAGGTTCAACAATGGAGGTTATTTGTTATTTCAAAAAAAAAAAATTGAAATGAAATAAAAAAATCAAAGGAAAACAAAAGAAAAAGAGAGAGAGAAGTGATTGAGGGATGCATGATGGTTGATAGGGGAGTTGACGTGTCTGGTGCATAGATGTGATGTGTATGTGGTATATGTGTAATAAAATATAGAGAAAAGATAAAAAAAATTGTTTTAACCGTGTGTAGGTTTATATGTAATAAAGTGTGTAATTTGTATTTTTGGTGTAAAAATTTCTAATATTAATTATTCACAAATTATCAATTTATTTATTTTTTATAATTTAAACATTAATATAATACAATATATAACTTAAAACTAAGCTCTCCAGGGCCACAAATTATTAATGTTAAACTCACTAACATATAATATTAAAATATATATATGGTTGAAACAAAAGCACTAATGATAATGGGATGATGAAATCTATTCCTTGCTTGAGAACCTAGTCAAAAGCAAAAGACAAATACGGTTAAACAAAAGTGAATGCCAATTTGGATAATGTTTTGGTTTTATTTTACTATTCATTACTTAATTTATTTATTTTGTGTCCTTTCATGCAATAATAGTAACTCTAAAATATATAGTCAAATAGGAAAAAAACAAACAACTTTTTATGAAGATTCTACCCTATATATCCAACTTTGATGGAGACAATTTTTATATTGTTAATTAATTTTTATTTGAACTAATTAATTGCTCTATATATATAATATAAATTTTATTAGTGTAGTGAAAAAAATTGTTGGAGCCCTCCAAATTGACCTAACTTTTAAATAATGACCTCACACTCAAGCATCAATATCTGAGTGCTTTTTCAGTTGGTGCTTATTTTTCTCAGTTGCTAGAGTTCCCCAAACTTTTTTCATTTCTTAAACATGTTATTCATATTTTCATGCTCTATATGATGGTATAATTTATTGTTATTGATTATTATTTTATAAATTTCAATCACACAATAGCATTTATTTAATTAATAAAGTTTAGTAGCTATGTGTAATATAAATTCTATAAATTATTCACTTCTGGGATAAAACATAATTTTTTTTGGAAATTACTTTATATATTATTTTTTAAAACTTTTTTTTAAAAAAAAATTACGATTTGGGTTTCTAAAGTGGTTGCAACGCTAGTTGCAATAGGGGTTTCTGTACGATTTTTTGTTGCAATTTAAGTTGCAACGCTTGTTGCAATAAGAGTTTCTATATAGAATTCCGTAAAAATACGAAAAAAAAAAAACTGTTTTAAAATGTAAAAATGAAAAAAAATCCTATTTTTTTATGATTTTTAATTAAGAGAAATTATGGTCTTTTGTAATTGAAAAACCTCATTATAACACTACTATTAATTGATATAGAAAATGTAGGCCACTCAAAGTGGTACCAAGTCAAGAACAACAACACAACTGGAGCACAACATTCTCACCCTTCCAAAATTGCCAATGACAACATTTTCAATGTGTGATTATTATGTTAAAGTAGATCGAATATACATATTTTTTTTCCCATTCAATGAGAATATTCCAAACTACAAATTAACACATATTTATACATAAAACTTAAAAAAAAAAAAAAAATAGAAGAATGTTTTAGTGATTATTTATATACGATGATTATTTAGAGCATTTTTATCACTTTACCAACACGTGGCCCGATAAACAAAAATTATCTTCTTCAGACTGAATTCAGTCAAAAAACATCGGCGTTTAATTGGAAGTTTTTGTATAAGTTTGTGCATGTTGTGTTGGCCCGTATTATATTTATCCGTATTTTTTTAAAAATGAGTTTTGTCGTGTCGTGTCACAAAAAATACAGGTCATGTGGTGTCGTATCAATATTTTTAAAGAGTACGTAGGCCCGACACGACTTGCAAGCCCAGTGTTTTCGTACCATGCTCAGATTCGTGCTGACCTGTATTTTTTAAACAAGTCAATTTGTTTTCATATCCGAGCTTAAATTCATATTTTACTTTTTCATATTTTCTTACAATTACTAAAATATATATGTTTATTTTATAATTTTAGTTATATACTTATATAACTTTTTAATAATATTTTATAGATAATTATATAAAAAATACTATTAGTATTATTAGAATTTAATATTTACTTATATATAATATATACTCAGATTTTTATATCACACCCTATAAATGAATTAATAGATAACCTTATTTTTTATATTTTAATAGCGTTAATTATATAATTATAATATTCAGTATTATATTTAAATTTTATTATTATGTTAACTTATTTATAATTGATAAATTTAATTATTATTATTATTATTAATAATAATAAATTATAAGGTTTTTTAATATGTCGTGTCGTGTTTTTCGTGTTTGTCGCGTGTCATGTTTTTTTGGGCTAATCTATTCATGCTTACGTGTCGTGCCTTTTGTGTTGCTCGTGTCGTATCATATTTTTCGTGTTATGTCGTGCCAATTTGTAGCTTTGTGTCCTGTCGTGTCCAAGCCTGTGCTCGTGCCTTTCGGACTCTCGTGCCAATTTCATGTCGTGTCAAAAAGTCTAACCCATTGGAGGTAATGAAATAGAAAGAAAATAATTTTCATTTCATTTATTTGTTGGTTACATATTAAAGTATCTGAATGGTCATTCCATCATTTTGGTGGAATGACATTATTCCATTTTAAAATAGAAAGAAAAATTCATTCCAATGTATAGTGAGACAAAATTTAATAATTTTTTTATCAATATTTTGATACATTTTAAATTTTATTTCATTCTATTTCTATTCTTATTCTTATTTTTATGTATGTTTCCATTCCTTCCAACTAAATGCTACCTTAGTAGTATCCAAGTTTTAATCTCTTAATAAAGTTTTAGTAATTAGATAAGAATTATGTTTAGTGTAATTAAATCAATTAAGAAAATAGTCTTAGAACAAGTACTTTTATTGAATTTTGTATAGCGAGATTTATACAAGTCCGATTTGAATAAATTAATCACGAGTGATTAACACTAAGCTATAATTATTGGGTTTATGCCATGAAGTCCCATAGGCAAGGTTAGCCTTAGCCACCATGATTGACCCTCTGAGAAAGACCAAAACCATCCAAATTCAGCTATATGAATTATGAAATGAATGATAGGGCACCAAAAAATTTGTAGATATATACATAGCTCATGTGTCATAACTATTGGCTATGCCTATGGATATTAATTAGATAGCAATAGATTAGATATTATTTATATATATATATATATAGGTTCCACCCTAGTCAAACAAATTTTATTTCATTTTCTTTTGTCAATTTCCATGCTAAGAGTATAGGCACTTTTCAAGTTGCCATATTTAATGCTTATAGAGATAACGATGGCTTAAGCGGTGTTTCACATTGTTTTATGTTTTCTATTTTTAAAATTGTATGCGAGAACATAAAAAGATAAATAGTAGCATAAGTACCTAAAATTTTATGTTTGTAAGCGGCATAAATACAATGTTTATTTTTAGTGGCATAAGTACTCAATGTTTGTAAAATTGTAATTTTCTTCCAGTTTTGTGAGTACACTCTGTTTTGAATTTATTAAAAGAACATTTTGAAGTAACTGTTACTACATATTTCTATCTAGACCTAATGATCAAGAATTTAGGTCTTATATGTGCCCACCTTAAGACAATAATAGAGTTTGTATTCACAATATTAGAGAAAAATTACAGTTTTACAAACATTGGGTACTTATGCCGCTAAAAATAAACATTGGGTTTATGCCGCTTACAAACATAAAACTTTGGGTACTTATGCCGCTATTTACCCAACGTAAAACGATTACAAGGTGAGTTTACTTAATATTTTTAAAAACTGTTTTTAATTTTTTTTACTAAAAAAATTTAAATCTTTCATGCTTCGACATGAACTCAACGTAACCCTGGCTCGGACTTCGGACGTCGGCCCAGGACCGTAGATCCTGGACCTAGACTTGGACTTGAACCACAACCCCCAAACCTCAGACCCCGGATCCCAAACCTCGATCCTAGACCCCGGACCTCAACCTAGACTTGACCTCGGACCCCAAACTCCAATCCTAGACCCAGCCCCAAACTTGAACTCAAACCCGGACCCAAACCTGAACCCCGGACCCTGAACCCCAGATATGGACTAGTAAATGAGAGAAATGTAAATAAAAAATTGTTTTTGAAATAGTTGCAATATTTTGATGTTTTTTAATTTGTTATGGCCAAGCACCCCTATTGAGTTTTAAAAACAATTTTCTATTTTTAAAAAGTGAAAATAATTTTTTTAAGTTATGAAGTCAAACACTCCCTTATTCTTCAGAGTTAAAAATATTAGTGAAAATCCGTGTTATCATTTCGAGTTCCTATCGATACGTTTATAGTGAAATACACAATTTCTTAAAAAGTCACACGACACAAGATGATAACATGTTTAATAAATATAGTGTTGTGTGATATAAACGCGAAGGTCCAAACACACCGACCATAATCATCACCTATTGAAAGAAAGTATTTCTTAACGGAGTGAGTAGGCACCATGTATGGCTCCCAAAGATTAGCATGTACATACTCAAGTATCTTTTTAGTTGTGTGCCTTGCTGGAGTGAATTTCAACTTATGTTGTTTCCCTAAAATACAAGCTTCACAAAAATGGTAAGACACAAGAATTTAAATTTTCAATCATACCTTGTTTGTATAGTTCTTTGAGGCCTTGTTCACTAATATGTCCAAGCATGTGATGCCATAACTTCATATCCGATTCTAGCCCTTTCACCATACTTGTCTCTCCAGCTGGGACAGTTTCTCCTTGGAAAACATATAAACCATTGCTCTTTTCACCTTTCCTTACTATCAAAGAACCTTTGGTGATCCTTAAGCTTCCGTGCATGGACTTGTATCCAAATTCCTCATCCTCAAGAGCACCCTGGGATATAAGGTTTCGTCTAAGGTTGGGAATGTGTCTTACGTTCGTCAGCACCTTGATTCTACTATCATATTGTTTGATGGCCACCTTTCTGGTTCAAATGACCGTGCATGAATGATCATTACCCATTAAAACTTTACCTCCATCAATTGACTTATAATAAAAAAAAATGACTCTTGACTTGGACACATGTGATAAGTGCATTCGGAATCAAGAATTCACTCCCTGTTCATAGATGACTTCGAGATAGAAAAATTTTCTTCGTCTGTGGAGTAGTCATCACTATTTTCTGCAATTGCAGTAGAATCTTTCCCGTGGTGATGGTGTCAAATGTCCTTCCTATCTCTATTGTGAGATTTGTTGAAGCCTTATTGCTCCTTGTACTTCTTGTAAGATCTTTGCAAGTGTCCAGACCTTCTACAGAAGTAACACTTCCTTGTGTCCTTCTCTCTAGACTTAGACTTTGATTGAGAATGATGGTGTTTATTCTTCGAACTCACTTTCTTGGATGATCTTCCTCTTTCTAGGTACACTTCATCTTTCGTGGATTCCTTCTCCAACTGTAATTGGAAATCTTCTGATTTAAGTGTGGCAAGAACATCTTCCAATGTGATAACATCCCTGCCATATTTGATGGTAGCCTTGACTTCTTGATATGCGATTGGAAGTGATCTCAATAAGATGATGATCTGGCTTTCTTCATTAATCTTGTGATTTTTGTTAGCCAAACCTACAATAATCTCATTGAATCTATCAATATTCTAATCTAAAGAAAGGGAAGAAATCATCCTAAAACTGTATAATCTTTCTAGCAAATTAATCTTGCTAGCAATTGATGGATTTAAGTACAATTCTTCCAATTTATCCCAAACTCCTTCTGTCATCTTCCCTGCATGAGTTTTCTTCGAACACTATTTGATAGATACACGATGATCGTGCAGTAGGCCATCTCTTGTATTTCTTCTTTTTTCTCTAGTTTCTAAACTACCAATAACTTCTTGTCTCCAAGAGCCTTGGAGACTTTTTGGTGCACTATGATTCCTTTTAGAATTTCTCTCCATAGCGCAGAGTCTCCAGTTCCATCGAATTTCTTCAATTCAAATCTCGCCATTAAAAACATTCAAAGTTTCTTCAAGATTGCAGTGGAAAGAATCTTGAATCTGCATTCTTGATTGATTACCAAGCTCTGATTTGTGGGAAAATTACGACTAAATGTGCAGAATCCAATCAACTCAACTTTAAACAATCAAATAATTAGCAATGACAAGATTAATAAATTGAGAACAACGATCGGATGAAAAACAAGAGCAAACAGAGTATTAAAAAGACCAAAAACATTAAATGCAGAAAATAAAGAAAACAACACCAAGATATATATTGGTTTAAGACTGATAGATCGACGTGATCAATGGCTCTACTCCAGTTCTTGAACACCACTGTAATTCTTCTTTATTGATTGAGCAAGAATAGGTACAATTAGGGCTGAACATTTAGACCCGTAAACCCGAAAACCCAGCCACCCGCCCCGACCCGCTGCTGAAAAAAGCTGAAAAATTAAAAACCCATGTGGTCGGGTCAGGTCCAACCCAAAAATGCTCCACACGGGTGTCGGGTTTGGGTTTTAATAAAATGCAAATATTAATTCGGGTGTTAATCCGAAACCCGAAAATTAGGCACAATGGCATAGATTTTCGTAATAGGAAAGTTGAAGGTACAGTTTTTTCCTTTATTATGAAATAAAAATGTGTAAAAGAGGCTATCTATCTTCACATTTGTAACTGTGTCACGTACAAAAGTAGGCCATAATCATCATTGTTAGGCTATTTTTAGCCTATGTTTTGGATCCAATTTATGTGCATCTTTAGCTATGTTGGGACGGAATTACGCTTGTTTTCTATGTTTTCAGGTTCTTTGGAGTAAAAGAGGTCTCGGGTGCAGAAATTCATTGAAAGACGTGCTGAGCCGAAGAAAAACTTAATTTTTGAGTTTTTCCATATCTGGCCGCGGCGATGAAGAGGCTCGCCGCGGCGAGTTACGAGAAACAGAAAGCACCTAAAATTGGCAAATTCTCGCCGCGGCGAGAGGAAGCTTGGCCGCGGCGAGATCCCGTACGGACCAGGGGTATTTTCGTCCATCGAACCCTAAATTTCAAGTATAAATAGAAAACTGCGATTGGAAGTCAGGGAGAGCGATTTGGAACCCTAAAACACAGCTGAGAGCGGCAGGAAGAGCATAGAGATTCAAGTGAAGATCCAGAATTCATCCTCCAACAGTTCTTTTCTTTATTCCTCTTTAATTTATTTATGTTGAATATTGCTATAGGAATGGTTATGGATTTATTTCTGAACTAAATTTCCCATTTAGGGAGGATGATGATTGTTGTTTAATGTTTTGCCTAGTTAATGTTTAATTACCATTCCTCAATTCTTGTGTGTGAAATTATCTTAATTTGTGTTTAATTTCATGTTTAAGATTGATCACCTTGTGCATGCTCTATGATCTCAATTCAAAATCTGAAAAGTGAGAATTGAGAATGCTAAAATTAAGATAATCGATGTTCTATGTGAAACGAAAGTATTTACATGACTTATGTGACGAGTAGATTATTACTTAATGCTGATTTCATGTTAGTTTAATTAAGGAATTAATTAGATAACATGTGATTTAGAATCTAGAAGATCTGAAAGGAGCTAGGTTATTTCATAATCTGTCATTCACTCCAAGAATAGGATAGTAATTAATCATTAACAATTTGGGTAAACAACAACAGGATTCTCCTCCCTATTGTCTCATCTTGCTTAACTTTAAATTGTGTTATTAAGTTTTCTGAATTTCTTTCATATTTTACTGTTTTTAAATCATACTTGCTTTCGATTTACCGAATAGAATCATAAGTATAATTTAGTGGTACTTAATCCAATTCCCTGTGGGATCGACCTCACCTGTGTGAGATTTACTACTTGATTGCGTATACTTGCGTAGTGTTTAAAAATATAGCAACAAGTTTTTGGCGCCGTTGCCGGGGAATTGTTAAAGATTAATATTACATAAAATTATACTAACTTCTACTTTGGTATATTTTCTCTTGCTGATTTTTCTAACCTTTTTCTTGCAATATTTTCTTGATTCATTTCAGGAATCCTAAGTGCATGCGCCGTCAAGGACAATCAGTCATATTACCAGTTGATCCTGAAATTGAGAAAACTTGCAGGAAGAATCGAAAGAACAAGAGGCAAGAAAGAGTTTCAGCAAGAATTTGAAACATCGTAAATCATGGCTGCCAATGTGAACAATAATGTTGGGAACAATGGGCGTAATAATGGTAATAATGGAGGCGCTGTGGAAGATCAAGCTAATGGCCGTAGCTTGAGAGATTACATTCTCCCTACTCTGACGGGAGTGCAGTCATGTATTAGGCCACCGGCAGTGGATGCAAACAACTTCGAGATCAAACCTGCCATCCTTCAAATGGTGCGATCTTCGGTTCGGTTTGGTGGTCTCCCTTCTGAAGATCCTAATTTGCATCTCTCTAACTTCATGGAACTTTGTGAAACTTTTAAAGTTAATGGAGTTAGCGACGATGCCATTAGATTGAGGTTGTTTCCATTCTCGCTCAGAGAACGAGCCAAGAGTTGGTTGAATTCTTTGCCACCGAATTCTATTGCTACATGGAATGATCTGGCAACAAAATTCTTGTCAAAGTTCTTTCCTCCACTAAGTACGCAAAGCTAAGAGGAGAAATCAATAATTTCGCCAACAAGATAATGAATCTCTCCATGAGGCTTGGGAGAGGTTTAAAGATCTGATCAGGAGGTGTCCCCATCATGGTATAGAGAAGTGGATGCTGGTTCACAACTTCTACAACGGGTTGGTTGGTAATACTAGAACTCTAATAGATGCGGCGGTGGCGGAGCTTTTATGAGAAAGAGTGCTAATGAGGCATATGTTCTATTGGAGGAGATGGCTCTAAACAACCAAGAAGTGGCCAACCGAAAGGAGTCAATCCAAGAAAGTAGCCGGTGTGTTAGAAGTCGATGCCATCACAAAGTTAACGGCTCGAGTTGAGGCATTGACTAAAATCATTGCGGGGCAAGCTAAGCAAGCCCAAATTGTTTGTGAGTTATGTGGAGGAAGTCATCACTTTTCGGAGTGCCAAGCGAGATGTGGATGATTTGCCAATGGATGAAGCTAAGGCCATTGGGAATTTTTCACGAGAACAACAACAACAACAATTATGGGTTCAACCGAATAACAACCGAAGAAATAGTGGGTTCTATCAACAAAGAAATCGAACCAACGGTTTAATCCGCAACAAGCCTGCGGTGGAAGTTCTAGTTTGCGGACATTTCTTGCTCCAATTCATGACCGAAACTAGATCTTCAATTAAAGACCCTGCAGACTCGGATGGGCCGGCTAGCAACTCGGGTAGCAACCCGCCCTCAAGGAAATTTGCCTAGCACCACCGAAGTTAATCCTAAAGAAAACCGCAAGGCAATTACCCCGAGGAGCGGTAAGAAGTATGATGGGCTCGAGTTACCACAACCGGTTGAGGTAGATGTAGAAATAAATGCTCAACCTGCCGAGCACCAACACCGACGGCAGAGAAGGCTACCGATAGCCCAAAGACCACCGCAACGGTCTCCACCGATTAGTATTGATCATCATGTAAAGATACCCTATCCTCGCAGGCCGAGAAAGTCAAGCTTAGACAAGCGAGTTCACCAAGTTTCTAGAAGTCTTCAAAAGACTTCACATTAACATTCCTTTTGCGAAGCTCTAGAGCGAGATGCCACGTTATGTGAAGTTTATGAAGGAAATTTTGTCAAAGAAGAGGAAGATGGAAGACTATGAGACGGTGGCTCTAACCGAAGAGTGTAGCGCTATTCTACGAAGAAACTCCCTCCAAAACTCGTAGATCCGGGGAGCTTCACTATTCCTTGTACTATTGGTAAAATTGAAGGGATAAATGCACTATGTGATTTGGGAGCCGCATTAACTTAATGCCTTTGTCGGTGTTCAAAAGATTGCAGGCTAGGTGAAGCAAAGCCAACTACCGTAACTCTTCAATTGGCGTATCGATCGCTAGCTCACCCTAGAGGAGTCATTGAGGATGTGTTAGTAAAGGTGGACAAGTTCATCTTCCCACTCGATTTCATTGTTCCGGATATGGAAGAAGATAGTAATGTTCCTATCATCCCGGGGAGACCTTTCTTGGCAACGGGGAAAGCACTAATTGATGTTCGTAAAGGAGAGTTAAAGCTAAGGGTACAAGGAGATGAAGTTGTATTTAATGTGCTCAAAGCAATGACCTATCCTACGGCTAGTGACAAGCTTGTTTTGCAATTGATGTGGTGGACCATTGGTGGAGACAAAGACACATGCCGAAGATCCTCTTAATCCGACTTTGGTACAAGAAGAGGTGGTAGAACAAGATGGTAAGGAAGCTTATGAATATGCTATGTGGCTCGATTCTTATGGACCGCCGAATAGAAAATATTATGAAGAGTTAGGAGTCATACCAACAAAGCCTACCCCATCTACCGAAAAGCCTCCTCAACTAGAGTTAAAAGTCCTACGAGCATCTCGGGTATGAATATTTGGGTGAAAATAAGACACTTCCCGTTATTGTGGCTTCTTCCCTATCTTCTCGTAGAGACGGATAAGCTATTACGGGTTCTAAGGAAGCATTCAAAAGCCATTGGATGGACTTTAGCGGATATTAAAGGGATCGGCCCTTCAACCGTAATGCATAGAATCTTAATGGAGGAAGGAGTGAAACCAACCATTGATGCACAACGTAGATTAAATCCACCAATGAAGGAGGTTGTCGAAAAGAAGTCTTGAAGTGGTTAGATGCGGGGGTAGCGTATCCTATTTCGGACGGTAAATGGGTGAGCCCGAGTCCAAGTTGTTCCAAAGAAAGGAGGGATGACGGTGGTGAAGAATGAGAAGAATGAACTCATCCCAACCGGAATCGTCACGGGATGGAGAATTTGCCTTGACTACCGAAAACTCAACAAGGCTACAAGAAAAGATCACTTTCCACTCCCATTCATTGATCAGATGTTAGACAAGTTGGCAGGACAAGAGTACTATTGTTTCCTTGATGGATACTCAGGGTATCCCCAAATAGCTATAGCACGGAGGATCAAGAGAAAACAACATTCACATGTCCATATGGTACTTTTGCTTTTCGACGAATGCCATTTGGGCTATGTAATGCTCCCAACATTTCGAGGTGTATGATGGCTATATTTTCAGCATTTAATAGAAAAGTGCATCGAGGTGTTCATGGATGATTTTTCGGTGTTTGGCTCATCGTTTGACCAATGTCCGAGTAACTTGGAGTTGGTTTTAGCAAGATGTGAAGACTCTAATTTGGTGCCGAATCGGGAAAAGTGCCATTTCATGGTTACGAAGGAATAGTCTTTGGGACATAAAATCTCAAAAGAAGGTATTGAGGTTGACAGAGCCAAAGTATCTACAATTGAGAACTTGCCTCCTCCAATTTCAGTGAAGGGAGTTCGAAGCTTTTTGGGTCATGCCGGGTTTTATAGAAGATTTATCAAAGATTTCTCCAAAGTGGCCAAACCGCTATCCAATCTTCTTGCTAGTGGAGTACCTTTTGAATTTGGGAAAGATTGTCTTGAAGCATTCCAAATTCTCAAGGAGAAGTTAATCTCAGCACCGATTGTGACTACACCAACCGGGAATTACCTTTTGAAATCATGTGCGATGCAAGTGATTATGCTATTGGAGCAGTTTTGGGACAACGGGTTGACAAGGTATTCAGAACCATTTATTATGCAAGCAAAACCTTGAATGATGCCCAACTAAACTACGCTACTACAGAAAAAGAGATGCTGGCCATAGTGTTTGCATGTGACAAATTTCGACCCTACTTAATTGGTAATAAAGTGATAGTGTATACAGATCATTCAGCAATCAAATACTTGATGACTAAGAAGGATGCCAAACCACGACTGATTCGATGGGTTCTTCTTTTGCAAGAATTTGATCTAGACATAAAAGACAAGAAGGGTACTGAGAACTTGGTGGCAGATCACTTGTCAAGACTAGAACTAGAAGAAAGTCAGAATACAAAAGAGGTACAAATAAATGAACAATTTCCCGATGAACAACTCTTTAGTGTGAGGGAAAGTCTGATGGTACCATGGTATGCTGATTATGTTAACTTCTTGGCTGCCAATATCACTCCTCCTGAGCTATCTCGACAACAACTAAAGAAGTTCTTTTCTGAGGTGAAACATTATTATTGGGAAGAGCCAATCCTCTACAAGCCTTTGTGCGAGATCGGATAATAAGAAGGTGTGTGCTGAAGAGGAGATGTACTCTATTCTTAATCACTGTCATGCTTTACCATGTGGGGGACACTTCAGTGGAACTAGAACAGCTGCCAAGGTGTTGCAAAGTGGATTCTTTTGGCCAACACTTTTCAAAGACGCTAGTACTTTTGTGAAGGCATGTGATCGTTGTCAGCGTACAGGAAACATCTCAAGGAGAAACGAAATGCCTTTGACAGGAATCTTGGAAGTAGAGTTGTTTGATGTATGGGGGATAGACTTTATGGGTCCTTTTCCTTCATCGTTTAGCAATTTATACATCCTATTAGCTGTGGATTATGTGTCAAAATGGGTGGAAGCTGCAGCCACACCAGCTAATGATGGTAAAACAGTCCTTCGGTTCCTTCAAAAGAACATATTCACTCGGTTTGGAACTCCCGAGCAATCATAAGCGATGAAGGGAGTCACTTTTGCAACAAACAATTCGAAGCACTCCTTTCGAGATATGGTGTTCGTCATAGAACAGCTCTACCTTATCATCCGCAAAGTAATGGCCAAGCTGAGATTTCTAACCGGGAAATAAAGATGATTCTGGAGAAAACGGTGCAGAGATCAAGGAAAGATTGGTCAAGAAAGTTGGATGACGCATTGTGGGCTTATAGAACAGCGTTCAAAACGCCAATTGGGATGTCACCATATCGGTTGGTGTTTGGAAAGGCGTGTCATTTACCGGTGGAGTTAGAACACAAAGCTTATTGGGCAATGAGAACTCTAAACATGGACTTAAAAGCTGCTGGCGTAAAAGACTACTACAGTTGGATGAGTTGGAAGAATTTCGAAATGAAGCTTATGAAAACGCCAAGATTTACAAGGAAAGAACTAAGAGATGGCATGACAGAAATCTAGTCAGAAAGGAGTTTCAACCTGGTCAACAAGTTCTACTCTTTAACTCAAGACTAAAGTTGTTTCCTGGTAAATTAAAATCAAGGTGGTCAGGGCCATTTACGGTGATCAAAGTGTTTCCCTACGGAGCAGTGGAACTAAAAGGTGAAAGTCCTAATACTTTCAAAGTGAATGGACAGCGATTAAAGCTCTACTTGGGAGGTCAATTTGATCAAACCAAGTCCGCCATGATTCTGGCGCCACTTTAAAGATCTCGATCAACGTCTAGCTGAGCGACGATAAAGTTAGCGCTAATTGGGAGGCAACCCAAGTGTTCTTTTGATTTAGTTGAACTCTTTTTAAGTTTACTGTTATTTTTCTTGATGTTCATTCTGTTTCGTTATTGAAAAAAAAACAAAAAAAAAAAATATATTTTTGATCAGTGGCCGCGGCCATGGGATGTATGGCCGCGGCCAGGATGGACTTACAGAAACAGGTCCAATTTCGCGAAATCTCGCCGCGGCTAGGAGACATGCCGCCGCAGCGAGATTCGACTTACAGAATGGCCTATAAATTCACGGATTCTCGCCGCGGCGAGGCTACATGTCGCCGCGGCGAGAATGGTCAGATTGCTCTTTTTAAACTCAAAATCCCTAACATTTCAAATCAAAACCCCACATTCCAACCCTACCTTCTCCAGCCGAAAACCACCCTTTTCACCCTAATTTCTTCATCTAACCCCATTCAAACCAATTTTCCTCAAAATTATCCATAAACTTTCATCCCAAATCATCATAATCCCTTATTTCTCTCATCTAACACTCTTTTCCTCTAAAAATCCATTCCAAAATCCCTAAACCTCACCCAAATTTCAGAAAAATCACTATTCACCTTCTTCTTCCCTAAAGCTTCAAGGTTCTCATCAATGGAGGTTGACTAAAGAGTGATTTTCATTGAGGTAACAAATTTTAATTTCTCTACACAAGTTTGATTGGATTATTTGTGGATTGCTAGAGAATATTAGACTTTGTGTTGAAATTTTTGGAATTGTTGATCATACATTGTTGAAATTGATTGTGTGAATAGAATTGGGTTAAATTGAAAGGGGATTTAAATCCCGGGAAGTCAATTTTTAAAGGGAAGTGCTGTCAAAATTTTGAAAAATCTTGAAAGTTAGAAAAATTTGGGTGCTATGGGTCCAAAGAGGTCAAGGGTTAATGAAGAGGGAGCTTCATCATCCAACCCATCTAGGGGACGCCCTAATCTAGATAGAGTTAGGTTTACCAACATGGAGGCTCAAGAGCGGTTTTTGAAATTGAAAGATAGGGCATTCATTGAAGATAGAGGGATAGACATTGTCAACCTAAGCCAAACTGCCAACATTCCCCCTGCTTTTGCATCTATTAGGGATCAAATCCTACAGAGGCAGTGGACTAAGTTCGTAGATGTCACTGAGCGTGGTAATCAAACTCTAGCTTTGGAATTTTTAGCCAACTGGCCTGAAAGAGAAGAGGGCAAAGTTAGAGTTAGGGGGGTTAGAGTGCCTGCTACCACAGACGCTATTCATGCCCTTTATGATCTCCAAACTTTCACTTATGAAGAACAACCCTTGAAACGACAATTTTATGAGAGAAGTACGAATTATGTGGATATTGCTGAGACTCTAGGGTATCCTGGCCTTAGGTTCCATGAGCTTAGTGGAGAACCATACCAATTGTACCGATGTGAACTCAACCCAGTGGCCAAGGCTTGGCTTTACTTTGTGAGTGCAAGGATGCTCCCCAACAAGCATTTTTCTGATGCTCAAATGGACAGACTTAAATGGGTTTACGGCATTATGAAAGGGTATAATTTGAATGTGGGGGATATTGTTCGAACGACCTTTGACATTATGGTTGAGGGATCTTCCGGTGGAGGACTGGGGTTGGCTGGAATAATCACTGACCTATGTGAGAAACATGGAGTACCACAGTACTCATATGATACAAAGGCACCGCCCCAGCGCCCTATTAACTTGGCGACTGTTCTTCGTTTCAAACCTCCTCATCCTCATGGTCAACCGCCAGTTCAAGGAGGTCCTCCGGCAAGAGAAGAAGAGGAACGTGAGGACATCGAACCACCACGTCTTGTCGGGCCTCTTGACCCTGCCATGCAGTACACTCACAATCAGCTGAATTATCTGATTCAGCAGAACATGCATATGCAAAATTACATGGCCCAGAGGAGTATCTTCGATGAGCGACGGTGGCTCAATTGAACACACTTGTCACGAGGATGAATATCGGTGTGGATGATCCAAACTATTTTCCCATGCCACCCCGTTTCAACCCTTATGACCAGCCACCGCCGCCAAACCCCTTTTAAGGGGCTCAGGTAAGTTTCTCTCACCCTGGTTTATTTTCATACATTGGGGACAATGTGCATTTTAGTTTGGGGGGGGGGGGAAACTTAATTTATTTTTTCGCGTTTATTTGTTTTAGTTTAGTTTGTTTTAGTTTTTTTTAGTCTTGCGTGATAGCTAAATTGAAAGATGGATTAAATTGTTGTTATTCACTTGTGCAATGGATTGAAACATAACTGTGTGCTTGACTTGCAACTGTTTGAATTAAATTAGATGTGTGTTAGGAAGTGATTCATGTAGATTTAAAACATTTGCTATTCTCACATATCACCTCTGTTCTATTTGGTTTGTGGAATGATTGATTGAACATGGAATAGAATTTGTTTGACATACTCTCTTGAAGCGAAATCCTTGATGATTTTTGTTTGGAAAGTGATTTAGGCAAGTTTTCTTTGGAACGATTGAGCCTTTCAAGCCTGCCTATGATTTTTTTTTTTTTACCATAGTATACCCAAAGTTGAGCCTTAGCCTGTTTGAAAAAAAAATTTTCACCACTTAACTGAGCTAAATTCGTTATCTTCAACTCTTTTCACCCTCAACATATCTTATTATGCCATGAGCCTTGAAGCAAGTTTGGGGGGAATAAGTGCTGTAAGTGAAAAAATATAAAGTGTAGGAATGAGAGATTGAAAAAAAAAAAGGAAAAAAAGAATAATATTGTGTGTTGTGCCTATAAAAAAAAAAAATGTGTCTTCTTGAAAAAAGTTAAGAAAATTATGAGGTACACACATAAGAAAAATAGCAATCTCTTATTTCTGTTTTTGGGATATATGGAAAGAAAGCAAAAGAATTGTCTAGGTTTGTTTGGTATAATTGTGCTTATGGTATAGTATAGCCTAAATGACTTCTCACCTACCCATGTACCTAAGCCATGTGATGCTAACCGAAAAAGACCTATTGATTCCAAATAGAAATTTGTCAACATTAGTGGAGAGAGGTATGTCATTCAAACTTATTGATCATGTGTTAGTGGGATGTTGGAAAGTTAGAACAGTTGTGATATTGATGGAAATTGCGATGCTTTATGTTTGTATGACTTACTTACTTGTAAACTGCACATTCAACTTAGTTCTTAGAGTTGGCAAGTTGAAATTCTGGTTATTGATGGATTGAAGTTGTGCAGGTGGTGGTAACAATTAAATTGTTGGAAAGTTCAGCTATCATTGTCAGTTTTCTTAGTTTAGTCTTAGTTTACTCGGGGACGAGTAAAGAGTCAGTTTGGGGGAGTTTGTTAGGCTATTTTTAGCCTATGTTTTGGATCCAATTTATGTGCATCTTTAGCTATGTTGGGACGGAATTACGCTTGTTTTCTATGTTTTCAGGTTCTTTGGAGTAAAAGAGGTCTCGGGTGCAGAAATTCATTGAAAGACGTGCTGAGCCGAAGAAAAACTTAATTTTTGAGTTTTTCCATATGTGGCCGCGGCGATGAAGAGGCTCGCCGCGGCGAGTTACGAGAAACAGAAAGCACCTAAAATTGGCAAATTCTCGCCGCGGCGAGAGGAAGCTTGGCCGCGGCGAGATCCCGTACGGACCAGGGGTATTTTCGTCCATCGAACCCTAAATTTCAAGTATAAATAGAAAACTCGCGATTGGAAGTCGGGGAGAGCGATTTGGAACCCTAAAACACGGTCGAGAGCGGCGGGAAGAGCATAGAGATTCAAGTGAAGATCCAGAATTCATCCTCCAACAGTTCTTTTCTTTATTCCTCTTTAATTTATTTATGTTGAATATTGCTATAGGAATGGTTATGGATTTATTTCTGAACTAAATTTCCCATTTAGGGAGGATGATGATTGTTGTTTAATGTTTTGCCTAGTTAATGTTTAATTACCATTCCTCAATTCTTGTGTGTGAAATTATCTTAATTTGTGTTTAATTTCATGTTTAAGATTGATCACCTTGTGCATGCTCTATGATCTCAATTCAAAATCTGAAAAGTGAGAATTGAGAATGCTAAAATTAAGATAATCGATGTTCTATGTGAAACGAAAGTATTTACATGACTTATGTGACGAGTAGATTATTACTTAATGCTGATTTCATGTTAGTTTAATTAAGGAATTAATTAGATAACATGTGATTTAGAATCTAGAAGATCTGAAAGGAGCTAGGTTATTTCATAATCTGTCATTCACTCCAAGAATAGGATAGTAATTAATCATTAACAATTTGGGTAAACAACAACAGGATTCTCCTCCCTATTGTCTCATCTTGCTTAACTTTAAATTGTGTTATTAAGTTTTCTGAATTTCTTTCATATTTTACTGTTTTTAAATCATACTTGCTTTCGATTTACCGAATAGAATCATAAGTATAATTTAGTGGTACTTAATCCAATTCCCTGTGGGATCGACCTCACCTGTGTGAGATTTACTACTTGATTGCGTATACTTGCGTAGTGTTTAAAAATATAGCAACAATCATGCACGTGGGTATAAAAATAGCTACTGAAAAAAGTTCAAGTCATTTTCTTTGGGAAACTAAGTTTGTTTTACTATTTATTTTTTAAATCATATTTTCATTTAAATAAAAATAAAAATGTTATTATAGTATTATTTGTACTTTTTTTGTTCATTGTGAGAGTGAAATGACACCAAACCATAGAAGTTTTTTATGCAAATATTGATTCGGGTGTTAATCTGAACCCGACCATAGCAAACCCGCCATACCCGACCTGAAATCCGATGGACCTGACCACCCGAAAACCTGCTTCGCTTACATATTTTAAACACCCAAAATCCGAAAGCCCGAACCCGACCATTCGAAAACCCGAATACCCGACCCGTGTGCATCCCTAGGTACAATACAGTTGAGAGGAGATTCTCTATTGAGTTCTCACAAAGTGTTTCAACTCTCACACTTTTCACCCAAGAATCTTCTTCATCTAGAGAAGAGTCTTCTTACAAAACCCAAACCCAATCTCTCTCTTTTCTCTGCACCTCTCAATCTTTTTTTCTCTCTCAAACTCTCGATCTTATCTGAACAGAGTTCTCCAACTCGTAATTTTCAGTCATACCTAAAATAATAAGTGAAGGTGGTATTTATAGGCTTAGGATTAAGATCCTAAAGTCGGTGACTGCAAGAGACGAGGTTGTTAAGTCAGTTAAAAATAACTAACTCAACCAACTCTTTTTTGAGCGAAGTCTCCACATCAGTTTAAGTGCCAAGGCCTCCAAGAACATAAACGAGCTTCCAGACTTGCGAACCAAGGACACTTGCAGAAGACGCTTCCGGATAGAATAAAGTCTGTTGTAGTCGACTATCCCGATCTATCATTTCAGGAGGTAGATAACTAGTCAGTTGGAACTCCTTTCCATGGAAGAGCTAGCTATCCTGAAGTCTGTACCCGGAGTGGACATGACAGTCATCCATGAATTCCTTTTCGGATTCGACTATCATCCCACAAGACTTCTTTCGGGACCAGCAACCGTGCATGAATCAACTTCCCAGAAATGACGATTATGGAGATTTTTTCATTTAGAGGAACTATACACAGATTTCTTTCAATATATATAGTTAGAGATTTTTAGAGTATTAGTTTTACTTAAAATAATATAAAAAAAAAAATTCATAATTTTTTAATGTGTTATGATCGTGCCATTTTTAAGTTAAGTGTGTTCAATTCGAAAATGATAAGTTTAATAAATATATTAAATGTGTTGGCATGATTATTTACATAAATTAAATGTGTCACTCAAATACATTTATTTCGTGTTGTTTTCGAATTGTGTCAATTGCTAGCATTAGTTAAAAACAGCCAAGTGGAAGTGATTTGGTGTGCAAAATAGTTGAGGTTGTTGGATTGGTCTCTTATCCAACTAACTGAGAATTTGGCAAAAATCATCTCTACAACTTAAACAAGTAGTTTTATCGAATTATTTATTGAATTCATTGTATAGGGAGACTTAAGTGGCCCAACAAATGAAAAATCTTCTACTTCATATTAAACTATGTCTTAGAACAAGGAGCTTTATGGAATTATTTATTTAGATTCACTTGTATAAGAAGATCTATGGTAAGTCCCACTTGGATGAATTCACGGGTGAATAACACTAAGCTATAAGGTGCCTCATCCATGGAGTCCCATAGGCAAGGTTAGCCTACATGCACCCCATGATTGACCCTGTGAGAAAGACCAAATCCAGCTATATGAAATGAATGATAGGTAGGGGGAATGCACCAAGAATATTTGTAGATACATGGCTCATGACTCATCACTATGCCTATTAGATATTATATAGCTAGGTTCTGGCCTAGTCAAACAAATTTTATTACATTTTCATTTGTCAATTTTTATGCATACAATAGATCATAACCACTTTTTAAATTAATTGGCTTATTTAATTGTTTAAAGAGATTACGATGGCTTAGTCTTCAGTGAAAAACAGCCAAGTGCAAGTGGTTTGGACTAGTTGAAAGTGCAAAATAGTTGAGGTGTTGACTTGGTCTCTTATCCAGCTAACTGATAATTTTGTTTATTTTTGGTGTAATTTTTAAATAATAATAATAATAAAATACATACATAAATAATAGTCTAATAATAATTTTAAAATTATGTATCTGTATTTTTAAAGTTAATATTTGTATATTTGTATATGCGTCCGTTCTGTCTTGCTGCTCCTGAGACGACTCTGCATGTGCTGGTGCGGTGCTCTTTTGCTCAAAGTTGCTGGAGCAAGGTTCCAATTACTGTTGTGGCGCCTGATGCAATGTTGTTCTCGAGTTGGTTCGAAGCGGGTTTGGTATCGTGGAACTCGGCCGAGGCTCTTGAGGCTGGTATGGTCTGTTGGTCAGTTTGGACTCATCGGAACGAGTTGGTTTGGAACTCCATGTTAGACATTTATATGTATAAACTGAAATATATATGTTTAAGTATAAAGTGCGGAATTAATCAAACATATATGCACTATAATTTAAGGATCGAAATACCTCCAGCCATTGATTCTTGAGCTTCAAACCCACATAAGCTTTGATCTGCAAAGGAAATTGACTACCATGGGTAATCGGGCTTCCTCGCTCTCTCAACTCTCTTTAGATGGAATTTGCTGTTATGAACAGAATGAGTGAGGAGCTCGGGGACCGAGACCCTATATTTATAGGTGAGATACTCCATCAGTATCTGTGCCACATTAATTGTCAGAATATTTTGACAATTAATTCAGGAAATCAAATCGTGTAATGAATATAGAAATCGACCATATATAGAATATTACGTAATTGATTCTCGTTCCGCATTCAATGAATATAAAATATTCATTTATCAGAATCAATAATATTATTTTATTTCCTTAATTAGAAATATTCTAATATTCTCCCACTTGGTCAGCATTTAAACTAAAACATTCAAACCCAAACGTTCCTCATTATATAATAAACATACGAATCATAGCGACATGTCCTCATTATAAGTCGAGTATTATCTTCCATGTATTACGATATATTTATTATATAACAATGTACTTTATGTGGCAATGTACTTAAGTGAATAAACCCTAACCCTTATGTTTATTCAGGTCCTCTTACGATAATTTTCTCAGATGAAATTAAGGTGCACATAAATATGAGAAAATATCGAAATTAGAGTTTCATTAAATAATTTTTTTTTGTTTGTACAAATAAAAAAAACTGCATATGGGTTAACTGAATCCCATATTTACTTTATGATCCTTGAATTTGTGTTGCGGCATGCCTTTAGTCAAGGATCTATGCGATCACCCAATTTAGTTTGCGTGATTAATGACCACTTATCACGCCTTTTTATGGCTAAATACTTAATGTCGATATGCTAGCTTCGACCAGTACTCTTAGAGTTATTAGCCATAAATATTGTAGCTGAATTTATCGCAAAATTTTCTTAATGGCCTAATGAAACTGTAATTCTGAACTCTAGGCCTACTATGAAACTCTATAATACATCATACGAGATGTATCCTCAAAACAATAAATGAATGTGACTTCTATAGTGGAAATAACAATCAAGATTCTCTACAATATAACTTACTGGTAATCTTAAGGACGTAATAAAATATTGATTTACGTTAATAAATACAACCAGTGAAGTATGTTAGAATCTAATTGGTTAACTATATTTCCATATGGTCAATTCATCTTAAAATATGTATGAATATAATTTTTAGTATCTTAAAGATACCTCATCACTTTGTATGAAAAATAAAGTGGTCTTAACTTTAGTTATTCTGATACTACTTAACGATCCTGAAACAAATGTAATGCAAAGTCTTATTCAGACTCTTAGGCATACATTAGGCTTCTAAAATAGAAGCAAATGAATGTTCTTAATTTATTCTCACTCCAGATCATTTTTCAGATGCTGGTTCGAGTTGAATTTATCACACTTAAAGATAAAAGTTATATCAGATGAATAATACATAATTTTATTTAATCAGAGATGCTGTGGCTACTCTCTAATTAATTAAAAATATATATATTATTTATATTCCTTATCTCAAAATAATAATTTGAGATATGAATTATTTCAACTTATATAGAAAACTTTTATCATCATTTGCAAGTAACATATTGTCTACGTATAAAACAAATATTACTCCCACTAACCTTCTGGTATATAATTATTTCCATAATTCTCTTTTCAAACCTAAAGGAAAAGATGATATAATACCAATTTGTGAGATGTTTGTTTTAATCTATAGGTAGACATCTTAAGCTTGCATATGTTCACCACTATTAGAGAAAAATCTTTATGGCAGCTGTATACCTTCTTCTCTAGTTCACTGTTTGGAATTGATTAATGAATTGAAACAAGCAACAAATGCCAAGGTCTATAATAGAATCTTTTATAAAAACAAGTGAGAATGTAAATCTCATTTGTTATTGATTCTTAGTTCAAAATGAACTTCTTAGCAATGAATATTCTTTTATATCTTTATGTTTCTCAATGTTGCCTAATGAATATTATTGGTGAAAAAACCTATGCTTAATTAAAGTTCTCCACCCCATTAGGCAACTTTACTAAAGATAAACTTTATTGATCTTTAAGATATTCATTTCTTCATTCATGGCATATTGTACTACAACTTCAATTCTTTATCATTCTATAATTTAATTTGTGTCTCAAATTAATATTGTAGTTGAACTCTTATTGTACAAAATGTAATCACTAGAAAACATTGATCTTATTGTTCTAATAAGTCATCTTAAGGATGGACCAAAAAAACTCTTAAAAGAGCAAATGGTTCAATATGCATGTTATTTTAGAAATTATAAGCAATTACTAAATAACATAACTCATTAGAATTTTATCAATGACTTGTAGATTATTATGATTAGTTATGAATTCTCAATAACCATTAATCTTAAGGGTTGTTGTGAATCATAATTAATCTAACACTTGAGGTGGAAGTTTTAGAAAATATGAATGATCTTTCTCAGAAACTAGGTTCCTAGATTGATCACTCCCACTGATCAAGTCAATTCTTAATTCCACAGTTCTAGTGTTGTGAGATGGATAATAAAATATGTAACCCTTAAACCTTATAGCTTTTCAAATGAAATATGCTCATTTATGGTTTTGGGCCCAGATCTTTTCTTTGACAATTGTACTCTAACTATATATGGGTATTTATAAAATGTGTACATGTCATCAAGTTGGTTTCCAACCTTATCACAACTCAAAATATGTTTGAGAAACAACTTTGGTTAGAACACGATTCGATATGTACACCCCATTGTTGAGTATCAATAGACAAAGATTTAGGAAAGATTGGAGTTTGCTATGTAGGCTCCACCCCATGTCCAAAAAAAAAAATTCTTAGTTTCTTAAATCTGTTACACACTATAATTTGGGTGTACCAAGCATATGTATCGGGCAATGAACCCATGCTTTTAAAGAAACTTTACAAATAGACTGGGAGTTTATCTATACTCACGAATTTTAATGTAGTATTCTCCATTTTATATTTGATCTCACTATCTTAATATGCAAAATGCACCATTTCTCTACTTAAGATTTAAATGTCTTTGAAACATATAAATCTATACTTTTTGTAGAAAAATTATTTATGTGAGTAATCGTTAAAAGGGAGATGCAAAATTTGAGTCCATGTCTTCAAAATTAATTGACTTGTATGATTTCTAATATGATAGAATTCTAGTATGCACCGATTTTGACTTGTTGGAATACATATTCTTAATGAAATTCACACAAGTTCTAAATAAAGTTAGTAAAATCAAGTGTAATGAAGATCCCCACCATTTACTAACATTTATTCTATTTATGGAGATATGTTCCATAATTTTTGGTGCTATAATGTAGAAGAATTCTTATTAATAACACATTTCTTATTGTCAGATTGAACTTGCATATCTTTATGAGTGACATCATTTGTAGTAAAGACCTCTAAATGTGTCTAAATCAAGTTTCAATAGAATCTTGGAACATAAAGATCTTTGCCAATTTTAAAACAAAGCCACTACTATATTGCTTGTTCCTTAAACTTCTAAATGTGAGAAGTTATCTTGTCTGTGGATAAGATTTGCTCACAGTTACTGACTTTCTTAGGTTTATTTGTAAACCTTGCAAGAAATTATGAATGTGGAATAACAATCTAAAATAATCCACTATGTGTTAATAATCACATTAACTATATTAGAATGAATTCATACACAATAAATTAAAATTTATTGGTGATAATAAAGTGTGATTTATTTTTCTTAATTATACAGTAAAAACTGTACATTTTAGATTAAATTATCAGAATAAATTTTTGGAAATTTCTACTGGTATGGAAGAAATTTATGAATAGTGATGTAATAAAATTACATATATAGTTTTGAGGTTTAAATGAATCATGTTTTTACCAATGAATAAACATGCTTAAATATGAAATCTTATTAAACAAAAATTGCCTGTGGGCTAAATTTTTAATTTAATAAGATTAGATTTAGATGTAGATTATGATAGATTTACACAATTTATGAAAAACTTAAAGTTTAATATTTCTATCTTAATGAAAGGTATGAAACACTTAATTATTTATAAATGTTTCAAAATTTTATACTTTATGATAAAATTATTAAATTAAATCTACATAATTTCCTGTGGGATAAATTAAGAGAATTTAATTTAACATATTAATCATGTGAATATAATAAAATCCCTGTAGGGTAAGATTATTATGTTCACATAATTCATGTCCATTATGTGATCTTAATCCACTTAATATATATAATTTTATATAATTAAGGATGCTGTGGCTACTCCCTAATTATTTAAAATTATGTGGTTCACTAGACACCAAAGTATAAACTGAAGATTAAAATTTTACTAAATCCAAAATTGCCTGTGGGCTAAATTTTAAATTTAATAAAATTAGATGAACTTTATGATAGATTTAATTAAACAATTAGTTTTGGAAAATGAAGGTTTATTATCTATCTTTAATTAAATTTGTGATAACACTATTAAATTAAATCCCCATAACTCCCTGTGGGGTAAATTAAGAGAATTTAATTTAACATATTATCCTAATTAATTATACAAATATAATAAAATCCCTGTGGGGTAAAATTATTATACCTATATAATTAATTACAAGTTATGTCCATTAAGGTGAATTTTAATTAATATATAATTTTATACAAATAAGGATGCTGTGGCTACTCCCTAATTATATAAAATTATATTTTCACTTTGACATTAGGTATTGGGCTCTACCTAAAAGTAATTTCGTTATTAACATAGTAGACAATCACTGAGATTAATGCTCCTAGTGTGGTCGTCCGAAGATCATTAAAAACCGTTCTAGATATGAGCATTTGTCCCAAATTCATGTTTTCTTATGTCAAACCACAAAATTACTTACATTTTATTCATATTTTATTCATTTTAGGAAGTTTTATGAATATTTTATGAAGTTTTATGAAACTTAATGTGCTATATAAAATATTCAACCTATCTTAATGTTTGAATATTTCTAAATATATCTAGCACTATAAAAGGAATTTATGTATAGCATTTAAATCATACAAATCTAAATTAATTGCATTAAACATAAATTTGCCAAATAAATACAAATTAATACAATTATTGTATGATAATAAATTAAATGCTTAATTCCATAATATATAATTAATTATGCATTTATGACCATATAATATCTTAAATATTTATACTAATAATTAATTTGTATAAATAAGGTAATTATACAAATTAGTACAATTAATTATATGGAATGAATTAAATGCAAAATTAAAGACTATACTTGTAAAGACCGCCTATGAATAGTACTTTATGTTATTAATTATTTAAGGTTTATGTAGTAATAATTATGGTGTGCATATCTTAGAAATATATTTTATATAACATAAATGTTTTTATGCTATTTTATACTTAATTACCTAATTTCTGTGATTGTGTCCGGAAGCTGTGGAAAGCGACGTTGGGCCTAGAGAGTTGCATTTTTATAATTTAGTTTATTATCGGGATATTATCGTTATATGGTAGAGGCGTTAGAATTTTCGGGGATTAATATTGGACCATTTTGCCCTTGAGGGTTTATAATTAATTTATTAGGGTCAAGGGGCATTTAAGTCTTTTCCTCTTTATTTTGGCTTGTAGTTGACACTTGAATGCAGCCATATATTATATGGAATTAGAGGATAAACTTGAGGAAAGTTTATGGTGAAGGAAATTAGAAAAAAACTAGAGGAAAATTCTCAATTCTACCTCTCTCTCTCTCTTTCGAACCATTATCCCAGCAAGGAGAGGATTTGCTTCTCTGTTAAAGTTTTCTAATCTTAGCAAGATATTGAACACTTTGAATCAAGGTAACCCTCTTAACTTTCTATTGAAGTTTTAGTTGAATTTTGAGTTAAGCTAGGTGGAATTAGGTTGAATTGAGGGGCTGTATATGTTTATTCAGTTTGAATTCAATTGCTGGAGTTAAATTATGGCTATTCCTACTGTTTTAAACTAGATTTAAGCCCTAGGGTATTGAATTATTCAAGCTAGAGTTTAGAAACTTAAGTTAGGTCATCAATGGTGTTTTTGGAATTTGATTGAATTGTTGAGTTTTGTTGATTGGAACTGGTATATTTTAGTGTATACAGGTATTCTGGAGAGTTTCACAAGATTTGGGTTGGATTTGAGGTAGAGGGGTTGGAATTTTGGTTCCCAGGCCTGAACCGGAATTCCGGTTCCTGGGAGCCTGTGTCAACCGGTCGACCGGTTGGTCCCAGGAACCGGACTTCCGGTTGGGAACCGGCCTGCCGGTTGAGGCTTTTTCCCGAGCCCTAGCTTTTCCCGTTTTTGACTAATTTAGGGTATTGGCATCCTTTTCATCGATAGGGTTAAGCTTAGTTTGTATTTTAAATCCTCGATAAGTGTTTTAGCGAGTCTCTCATCAGTTTTTTCACATTATGGTTTAGGGCCCTGTAAAACGTCGAGCTGCACTTCCACTCAGGCTGACCGGCACACTTGAGCAAGGAGCGAGGTAAGATAGCGTAAGAATATTTATATATATGAATGTTTATGCTTGTTTTGGATGTTATTATAAGTACGGTGTTACCAACACGAGTACCCAGGGTACGTCGTGTTCGTGGTACAACACTTAGTAAATCTCGGGAGTACAATCAGGGCTCTACCAACACAAGTACGGAGCTGGTACTTTAGTGCATTTGGTATAGTAGTCGTACTACCCTTAAGAACGTTCTTAATCATTTGGTGAGCTTCGTTGTTAAGCTCAGGGCAGCTTGATCATAAAGCTGGCATCGTGCTACCTTTTTATTTCTTGCATATCTTACTGAGTTTGTTGACTCATCAGTTTGCTACCTTGTGTAGGTAAAGGAAAAGCAAAGCTGGAGGAACAGTGAGGTGGAACTCGGCATGATTGTACATATTGCGGCAGTGCAACCTGGAGGGTTTCGATTTATAAATATTTTGGAGTCTGTATTTTGATGATGCATGTCCGCGAAACTTTTAAAAAAAAATATATATGCATATTTAATAGTAAAGTACTCTTAACCTAAATTTTGATACTCGGGATCCCGATCCATATGTTTATTAATATATAAATTATTAAAGTTAATTTCCGAGTTTATTATTATTAAAATACGGGCGTTACAGTTTGGTATCAGAGCCACTGGGTTGCCCACTGAAGACCGTCAAGATATGTACAATCAAGGCCAGTGTCGAGTTCAACTCACGGTTCCGTAAGCTTTACTTCTTTTTGCAAACTGTTTTAAGATATGTGGTGTTGTGTATATGATTAAATAAATATTAATTGCGGTCTTGAAAGTATTTTGACCACTGTCTGACCTACGTGCCTTGTGGGTTCGCAGGCTAAGTCCTAAATAATGGACGACCAGCGAAACGTTAGAAGGCAGGGTGAATTGGTTGAGATCGGAGGTGGTCGGGGTGCTAGAAATCCCCAAAACCCCCGTGGACGCGGTAGAGGCCGCGGTCGAGTTCCGAGAGGTGGACAGGAGAATCCACCTCAGGCCCCTGTTGATTGGGAACAAAGGTTTGCTGAGATGCAAACTAGAATTGAGCAACAAGAAGAAGAGATCCGGCGACTCAGGCAACGGGATGCCCCTGTTGAGCCTCCCCTGCAACCGGCTGTTGCAATCCCTGCAGCCCCTGCGGTGCCAGCTGAGCAATATGTTGCTGGTAACCGCATGGAGCCTTTGTATGAAAGGTTCAGAAAGCAAGCGCCTCCAGTATTTCTGGGAGGCCCTGATGTTCTTAAAGCTGAGCAGTGGTTGACTGTTATTGAGAAAATATTGAACTTTATGGGAGTGGCTGGAAATGATAGGGTGGCATGTGCCACGTTCCAATTTCAGGAGGATGCCCTGATTTGGTGGGAAATGGTATCCCTCACCAGGGATGTGACCAGAATGACCTGGGAAGAGTTCCGGGAATTATTCAACGCCAAATATTACAATGAGGCGGTCCGCAGTGCAAAGCGGAAGGAATTTATTGAGTTGGTACAAGGTGAGAGTATGTCAGTGACCGAGTATACCACTAAGTTTGACCGCTTGGCCAAGTTGGCCTCCGGAATTGTACCAACAGATTTCAGCAAGAAAGAAAAGTATTTGGCTGGGCTGAATGCCAAGATCAGACATGACTTGGTTATTACAACAAGTGATACCACAACCTATGCAGAAATGGTTGATAAGGCTCTTCGAGCCGAAGGGGCAGTTAAATTTTTACAAGAAACCCGAGAGTCTTCTGGTGTTGGTAGGGCTACTACTCTCCCTATATCGGGTCCTGAGAAAGAGAGTGGGGGTTCTACCTTTGAACAGAAGAAAAGAACTTTTCCATCTTCGGGAAGTTCAGGGCAAGATAAAAGGTTTCGAGGAAACCAGAATAGAGGAGGACGTCAGACTTATTCTTATCCTGAGTGCCCGCGTTGCAAGAAGCATCATCCCGGGGCTTGTAACCGGAGAGCCTGTTTTCAGTGTGGTTCGGTGGGACATCTCAGGAAAGACTGCCCTCAGTTGAAGAAAGAGGAACCGAAGCCTGAGGTCAGACCTGCACCTGCCCCTGCACGCGTCTTTGCTATTACTCAGGCAGATGCTGCTGCCAGTCCTTCAGTTGTTGCAGGTCAGCTTCTAATCAATGGTTTTGTTTATACTGTTTTATTTGATTCGGGTGCTACTCGGTCTTATGTATCATCGAGACTTCTTGATCAACTTGATAGACCTAGTGAGATTCTTGAGACGGGGTTTGGAACCCTGTTGCCTAATGGGGAATTAATTATTTCAAGAAAGTGGATTAGATCAGTAATAATTAGAATTGAAGATAGAGAATTGAGTGCTGATCTCGTAGAGTTACCACTGGCCGAATTCGATATTATACTTGGTATGGACTTTTTGTCCAAATACTCTGCTAGTATTGATTGTAAACGAAAAATGGTGACTTTTGAACCGGAAAATGAGGAACCTTTTGTTTTTGTTGGCTCGGTCCAAGGTTCTCGTGTCCCTAGAATCTCAGCACTGAAAGCTAGGGATTTATTGCAAGATGGATGTGTTGGATTTCTCGCAGTGGTAGTGGATTCCAGTAAACCTGTGTTACTTGGGCCAGAAGAAGTTAATGTGGTTAAGGAATTCCTGGATGTATTTCCAGAGGAATTGCCGGGATTACCACCTCAGCGTGAGATAGATTTCATCATTGATTTAATCCCTGAGGCAGAACCTGTTTCAAAGGCACCCTACCGAATGGCACCTGCTGAATTAAAAGAACTAAAGATACAACTCCAAGGGATGTTGGATCTAGGGTTTACTCGGCCTAGTGTGTCACCTTGGGGAGCCCCTGTGCTATTTGTGAAGAAGAAAGATGGAACCTTTCGAATGTGTATCGATTACCGGGAGCTGAATAAGTTAACCATTAAGAATAAATATCCTCTGCCCAGAATTGACGATTTGTTTGACCAACTCCAGGGGAAGACTGTATTCTCTAAAATTGACTTGAGGTCTGGGTATCATCAATTGAGAATTCGAGAAGAGGATATCCCGAAGACAGCTTTCCGAACCAGGTATGGTCACTATGAATTCCTGGTTATGTCTTTTGGGTTAACAAATGCTCCGGCAGCTTTTATGGATCTCATGAATAGGGTATTCAAGGATTTCCTCGATAATTTTGTAATTGTATTTATCGATGATATTCTTGTGTACTCTCGGTCAGAAGCAGAGCATGAGCAACACCTTCGAATGGTTCTGCAGCGACTTAGAGATCATAAACTCTATGCAAAGTTCAAAAAGTGTGAGTTTTGGCTGTCACAAGTGTCTTTTCTGGGACATATTGTTGGAAAAGATGGAATTATGGTTGATCCAGGAAAAATTGAAGCGGTGAAGAATTGGCCTAGACCTAAAACAGTCACTGAAATTCGAAGTTTTCTCGGTTTAGCGGGTTATTATCGGCGTTTTGTGGAAGGATTTTCCAAAATTGCCATGCCGTTATCTGAGTTAACTAGGAAGAATCAGCGATTTATATGGTCAGATAAGTGTGAAAAGAGTTTTCAAGAGCTGAAGCAACGATTGATCACAGCTCCTGTTCTAGCCTTGCCTTCTGATCAAGAAAAATTTGTGGTGTATTGTGACGCTTCAAGGCAGGGTTTAGGCTGTGTGTTAATGCAAGCAGATAAAGTCATAGCTTATGCTTCTCGGCAACTGAAAGATTATGAGCAGCGTTATCCAACTCACGACCTAGAACTTGCAGCAGTGGTGTTCGCCTTGAAAATTTGGCGACATTACTTGTATGGTGAAAGGTGTGAGATCTATACTGACCACAAGAGTCTCAAGTATTTCTTTACTCAGAAAGATTTGAATATGAGACAGAGAAGGTGGTTAGAATTGGTGAAAGACTATGACTGTGAAATCCTGTATCATCCTGGAAAGGCAAATGTCGTGGCTGATGCCTTAAGCAGAAAAGGACCTGATCAGATATCCAACATGGTTATGATTTCCTCTCAGTTAGCCTCGGAAATGTCTAGAGCAAACATTGAGTTGGTGACTGAGGAATTATTTAATCTGACACTTCAGTCAGATTTGTTAGAAAGAATCAGAATGGCCCAGTTAGAAGATCTTGAATTGGTAAAAATCCGAGAAGATGTCTTAGCAGGCAAAGCTAAGGACTTCTCTATTTCTGACAGTGGAATGCTGTTGTTTAAGGCACGGGTGTGTGTCCCTGATATCAGTGAGCTTAAGAAAGAAATTTTGGAAGAAGCTCATACCACCCCTTACTCATTACATCCAGGAACCACCAAAATGTATCAAGATTTGAAACCCTATTTCTGGTGGTATGGGATGAAGAGGGATGTAGTGGACTATGTCACTAAATGTTTAACCTGTCAGCAAATCAAAGCTGAACATCAGCGACCAGCGGGGTTACTTCAGCCATTAACACTTCCAGAATGGAAGTGGGAAGACATTGCAATGGACTTTGTGGTTGGTTTGCCTAGAACCACAGGAATGTACGATTCAGTTTGGGTCGTGGTGGATCGTTTTACAAAGTCAGCACATTTCTTACCTGTTAAGGTAACCTATTCAGTGGATCAGTATGCTGATTTGTATGTGAAAGAAATTGTTCGTCTTCATGGGGTACCGAAGTCAATCATTTCAGATAGGGACCCCAAATTTACCTCGAAGTTTTGGATGAGTTTGCAAAAGGCTATGGGAACTAATTTGAAGTTCAGCACAGCCTTTCATCCTCAAACAGATGGTCAATCTGAGCGAACCATCCAGATACTTGAAGACTTGTTACGAGCTTGTGTTATGGACTTTGGAGGGTCATGGAGTAAGTACTTGCCTCTGATTGAATTCTCCTACAATAATAGCTATCAAAGTACCATAGGAATGGCTCCCTATGAGCTGCTCTATGGAAGAAAATGTCGCTCCCCAATTCATTGGGACGAAACAGGAGAACAGAAATACTTGGGCCCTGAATTAGTCCAGAAAACGAATGAAGCAATAGACAAGATCAAAGCTCGAATGCTTGCTTCTCAAAGCAGGCAGAAAAGTTATGCAGATCCCAAGCGACGGGATGTTACATTTCAACCTGGTGATCATGTCTTCTTGCGTGTATCCCCGATGAAGGGAGTCAGGCGTTTTGGAAGGAAAGGTAAACTGAGCCCTAGGTTTATTGGACCTTTTGAAATTCTGGAAAAAGTTGGACAAGTTGCTTATAGGTTGGCTTTACCTCCTTCCTTATCAGCAGTGCATAGCGTGTTTCATGTTTCCATGCTGAGGAAGTATGTGCCTGATCCAATGCATGTTCTGAGTTACGAAGCACTGGAATTGCAACCTGATGTATCATATGACGAACAACCAGTGCAAATTCTGGATAAAAAGGAAAAGGTTCTCCGAACCAAAACCATATCATTGGTCAAGGTACTTTGGAGAAACAGTAAAGTGGAAGAAGCCACTTGGGAATTGGAATCTGATATGAGGGCCCAGTATCCTGAGTTATTCAGGTAGATTTCGGGGGCGAAATCCTTTTAACGGGGGGATAATTGTAAAGACCGCCTATGAATAGTACTTTATGTTATTAATTATTTAAGGTTTATGTAGTAATAATTATGGTGTGCATATCTTAGAAATATATTTTATATAACATAAATGTTTTTATGCTATTTTATACTTAATTACCTAATTTCTGTGATTGTGTCCGGAAGCTGTGGAAAGCGACGTTGGGCCTAGAGAGTTGCATTTTTATAATTTAGTTTATTATCGGGATATTATCGTTATATGGTAGAGGCGTTAGAATTTTCGGGGATTAATATTGGACCATTTTGCCCTTGAGGGTTTATAATTAATTTATTAGGGTCAAGGGGCATTTAAGTCTTTTCCTCTTTATTTTGGCTTGTAGTTGACACTTGAATGCAGCCATATATTATATGGAATTAGAGGATAAACTTGAGGAAAGTTTATGGTGAAGGAAATTAGAAAAAAACTAGAGGAAAATTCTCAATTCTACCTCTCTCTCTCTCTTTCGAACCATTATCCCAGCAAGGAGAGGATTTGCTTCTCTGTTAAAGTTTTCTAATCTTAGCAAGATATTGAACACTTTGAATCAAGGTAACCCTCTTAACTTTCTATTGAAGTTTTAGTTGAATTTTGAGTTAAGCTAGGTGGAATTAGGTTGAATTGAGGGGCTGTATATGTTTATTCAGTTTGAATTCAATTGCTGGAGTTAAATTATGGCTATTCCTACTGTTTTAAACTAGATTTAAGCCCTAGGGTATTGAATTATTCAAGCTAGAGTTTAGAAACTTAAGTTAGGTCATCAATGGTGTTTTTGGAATTTGATTGAATTGTTGAGTTTTGTTGATTGGAACTGGTATATTTTAGTGTATACAGGTATTCTGGAGAGTTTCACAAGATTTGGGTTGGATTTGAGGTAGAGGGGTTGGAATTTTGGTTCCCGGTGCTCGAACCTAATTCGGTTCGGGAGCTCGTGTCAACCTGGCCGACCGGTTGGTCCCAGGAACCGGACTTCCGGTTGGGAACCGGCCTGCCGGTTGAGGCTTTTTCCCGAGCCCTAGCTTTTCCCGTTTTTGACTAATTTAGGGTATTGGCATCCTTTTCATCGATAGGGTTAAGCTTAGTTTGTATTTTAAATCCTCGATAAGTGTTTTAGCGAGTCTCTCATCAGTTTTTTCACATTATGGTTTAGGGCCCTGTAAAACGTCGAGCTGCACTTCCACTCAGGCTGACCGGCACACTTGAGCAAGGAGCGAGGTAAGATAGCGTAAGAATATTTATATATATGAATGTTTATGCTTGTTTTGGATGTTATTATAAGTACGGTGTTACCAACACGAGTACCCAGGGTACGTCGTGTTCGTGGTACAACACTTAGTAAATCTCGGGAGTACAATCAGGGCTCTACCAACACAAGTACGGAGCTGGTACTTTAGTGCATTTGGTATAGTAGTCGTACTACCCTTAAGAACGTTCTTAATCATTTGGTGAGCTTCGTTGTTAAGCTCAGGGCAGCTTGATCATAAAGCTGGCATCGTGCTACCTTTTTATTTCTTGCATATCTTACTGAGTTTGTTGACTCATCAGTTTGCTACCTTGTGTAGGTAAAGGAAAAGCAAAGCTGGAGGAACAGTGAGGTGGAACTCGGCATGATTGTACATATTGCGGCAGTGCAACCTGGAGGGTTTCGATTTATAAATATTTTGGAGTCTGTATTTTGATGATGCATGTCCGCGAAACTTTTAAAAAAAAATATATATGCATATTTAATAGTAAAGTACTCTTAACCTAAATTTTGATACTCGGGATCCCGATCCATATGTTTATTAATATATAAATTATTAAAGTTAATTTCCGAGTTTATTATTATTAAAATACGGGCGTTACAATACTTAATGGCAGATTTTTCAAATTTTATTAATTTAAACAATAAATTACATAAATTTGGTAATAAATAATTAAATGCACAATTATACAAATTGCACAATTATTACATGCCTAAATAAATCATGTAATTAATTACCATATTAAAACAAATTTCCATTTTCAGTTTATACTAAATAACATATTAATTCTAAATATATGTATTAAATTAAAAATGGAAATTAATGAATGTAATTTATTGACTAAATTAACAATAGGAGAATAATTTATATTTCCAAATAAATAAAAAATATATAAAAAAAAAAAATCGAAATTTTTTCCCTTTTTTCCTTTTTTTTTTTTTTTTTTTGAAAAATACACTGCCATAAACGACATGATAAAATTTCCTTAAACTTCCAAAAATCATGAAATCAATTCCAAATGAATCTAAATGCAAAAATTAAGACATTCATATAGATTTTATGCATCGAAAATACATAAAACAAAGACTTTAAAATCACCAAAATTTTCTGAAAAATAATTTTGAGATTTCTTTGTTTTTTTCAAAGTGGATTTTCATGCTTAGAACAATCTATATTAATATATGAATGTATTAATACATATACAATATATATATAAATATATATACATATATATACAGAAAAATAAAAATACTGTATGTATATATATAAACATGAAATGTATATATGTATATATTTGTATATAGCATTTAGATATATAAATATATATATATACAACATATATACGTAATGAAATGAAGAAAATATATATATATATGTATATGAATCTATATATATATGAACTGAATGAATAAACAAGTATATATGTATGAAAATATATATGTATATATATAATTGGGATTGAATGAATATGAATATATAAATATATACACAAACGAAAATAAATATATATATCAACACTGAATTAAATATATATATATATAAACACTGTATATACGAGTATATATATATATGAAACTCAAACTAAAATCAAGGTAGAGATAAAAACCGCTCTGATACCAACTGTTAGACATTTATATGTATAAACTGAAATATATATGTTTAAGTATAAAGTGCGGAATTAATCAAACATATATGCACTATAATTTAAGGATCGAAATACCTCCAGCCATTGATTCTTGAGCTTCAAACCCACATAAGCTTTGATCTGCAAAGGAAATTGACTACCATGGGTAATCGGGCTTCCTCGCTCTCTCAACTCTCTTTAGATGGAATTTGCTGTTATGAACAGAATGAGTGAGGAGCTCGGGGACCGAGACCCTATATTTATAGGTGAGATACTCCATCAGTATCTGTGCCACATTAATTGTCAGAATATTTTGACAATTAATTCAGGAAATCAAATCAGGTAATGAATATAGAAATCTGACCATATATAGAATATTACGTAATTGATTCTGTCCAGATTCAATGAATATAAAATATTCATTTATCAGAATCAATAATATTATTTTATTTCCTTAATTAGAAATATTCTAATACTCCAAGCACCCTGATGCGAGTGAGGTAGAGGCAATGGAAAAGTTAAATTATGTTGAATGGTTTAATGCTCAAAAAGTTGATGTCACAGATGGAAGCTTAAACTGGACGACGACATTACCCGTGGAGCAATGGACAGCTCCCGATTTCCCTTTTGTCAAAGTTAATGTGGATGGTGCACTTTTTTCTGCCCAAGGGCTGTATGGATTGGGCTTGATTGCAAGGTCTGCTGCGGGGTTGGTCTTGGGGGCCAGAAGTTTATCTAGAGAGGGCTCTTTGCAACCTCGTATTGTCGAAGTCATTGGTATCAAGGAAGCTCTCTCTTGGAGTAAAGCAAATGGATGGTCACACATTGTTGTTGAGTCGGATTGTTTAAGGGTCATTAATGATTTGCAAAAGTTCAAAAATATGGCTTCTCCTTATGGCCATATTCTTTATGATTGTATGACTTTGGTTACTGATTTTGATGTTGTTTCTTTTAATTTTGCTAAGCGGTCTGCTAATAAGGTTGCGCATGCCTTGGCGCGATCTTCCCTTTTTGAGACTGACCGTACTTTTAGTAGGGACTCCTTACCTTTTGTTTTTGCATCTTTAATTTTGGATGATTTAGTTTAATAAAATTTAATCATTATTCAAAAAAAAATAAAAAAAAAAACTAACTTAAATTAATCAAATAGATACTCATTTTGTAACTATACTTGGTTCATAGCACATAAACAATTTTTAAAATAATAATAATAAACAAAATGAAGCTGAAGGAAAACAATTGTAACAATTTTTATTATTGAAAGGTATTTTTTTTAAAAAAAAAAAAGAATAAATTTTAAGAAAAAAAAATTACAAGAATCATCATGCAAAAAAGCAAGCGTAGATATCTATATTTGATCTACAGAAGAACTTTTCTTCGGCTAATTAAATAATTTACTCCTTGAATTTTTGTTAGTGTTAAAAAAGGACATCGCAAGTGTGACCGATTATCACTTCAAAATTATTGGGCTCCTTGTGAAAGAAGAATTAAAAAAAGAACATCTGTTCAAATTTCTAATAATAATAATGTTCAATTGTGAGAACACCCTTTAATATTTATTAAACTTTTTTTTTTTGAAAAAAAAAAAGCAAAATATAAATTACAATTTTTTTTCCTTCCCATTAGAGAATCTGAAGACTGATGGCTTACTAAATCTATTAAATTGGAAGTACAATGTTGTAATAACATGGTCAATTATATATACAACAAATAAATAATCATCACAAGCTTTAATCCCACAAGGACTTTACATGTCTGAAAAAACTAAGTATAGAAAGCAAGAACACTAGCAAACCAATCCAACCAAACACCTAAAAAATTATCACTTTTCTTTTTCACCTGTAGCTAACTTGTGAGGATGATGGGGAGATGAGTTTGATCAACCACTGTACAGGTCTCAACATTTGCGCCCTCTTCTTGCGCCAAAACCAAATGGCGGCGTTGTATTGTTCGTTACGTATAATTCGAGTTGCTGCTTTCCAGTCATACTTCTCCATTTCTTGACGTGCAGCTATGCCCATGGTTTCCCTCAGTTCATGGTTGTACAACAGAGGCTTCAATTTTGATAAGCAATCTTCGAGGTCTCCGGGATTGTAGAGATACCCAATCTTTCCTTCCTGATCTGGGGGAATTATATCTGGCACTCCACCTGCCCGAGCACCCACCACGGGAATCCCAGAAGACATAGCCTCTAGAACAACGAGCCCCAGTGTTTCTGATTCCGAGGGCATCACAAATACATCTCCGCTGGCGTATGCCTGGGAGAGCTCTTCACCACCTAGCATTCCAGTGAATACTGCTGGCATGCCTGAGAACAATTTCTCAAGCTCCTCTCTGCCAAAGACAGATTAATTAGTCTAATGAATTGCAGATATCCAACATTTATGGTTTTAAGATGCAAATGCTCTCTTCCAACATCTTAAACCTCGGGCCACGAGAGTTTCACAGTCAAACAGCTGTAAGAAAATTATACCTGTAAGGTCCATCTCCGATAAAAGCAATTCGTGCTTCGGGAAGACTATCCATGACACTGTTAAGAAAAATGTTACTAATGTCAAAATCTGTAAACTGATATCAGATTAAAACACAAATGTATAAAAGCTCATAATGGCAGCACACTGAGCTGGTAATCAGAACCATGCTGATGACTTTCATTTGTATCATTATGTTTAAGAAAGATTGGAGATTAAATTTTGTGATTTGCCATTTTGATTCAAAAATCTCTTCTTATTTACATTATTAATCTATTTTCATATTGAAAGATTAAATTAGCATTACCTCTTGAGGAAATCCAAACTTTTCTCAACTCCAATCCGTCCGACATGAACTATCAATGGCTTCTCAGGTTCGCCATTGCTGTTTAAGACAACATTGGATGTAAAAATTCATGGAAGGTCCAGTCCAACCCTCAAAAAATGATATCAAATTGACAAGCTGATTACCAGTCTCTAACCTCGTGATTAGGTTTGAGATGTGGATTTATTCGGCCTCTAGAATTAGATAAAAAAGTTTGATAAGCTCATTAAAGCTCTTACCTCAATCTTATCCGCATTTCATGAGAGCGGAAACGTGGATGGAAGCTTTCAGAATCCACACCCTTGTTCCAAAGACGAATCTTATTATCTGCATATTAGCGAAAAAATATCAGCAACTTCTATCAAATTATAGATTACTGACATCATAAGCATAATGTAGATGAATGAAGTTAAGCGTGAGAAAGAAAAATGAAGCAACACAAAGATACAAGAAGAAAATTGGTCAAATACATGACTTTAATTAATATGTTAAATCGGAATCTGATTAGTTATTATACAAATTTGAAACTGCCTATAAATACGCTTGTAAATGGCAGTCAATGGATCATTAGAGATTAATTATTCTAACTCTCTTTCTCCACATGGTATCATATAACTCTTCTTCCTCAATAATGGCCAAAACTAGTGACCCAACAAAGGAGCTGATAGCTCTTTTCTTTTACCTCATAATATTTGAATGGTCTCAGTTTTCTACAGTGGTCACAATTGGTGACCTTCTACCTCCGCGAAAAACCTGGGATACCTCATTGGAAAAATTAAAGCTCTTGATTCCAGCTATACAGCTTATTCCAAATGGGATAATGAAAAGTCAATGATCATAACTTAACTTAAAAGACTAAATCAAATGAGGTTATACTGTGATAATAAATCAGCCATAAAGGGTTGTCTAGTGGTAACTGGTAAGGAGTCTTGGAAAGTGCTGGGAGGCATTTGTTCAAAGGTTCGAATCCCCACAAGCTCAAAAAGGCCAAAAATTCAAATAATAATAATAATAATAGAACAAGCACGTGGAGGTAGATCATCACTTCATTAAGCAATGACAACAAGAAAAAATCAGGAGAGTTGTATGTGGTCTATGTACAAAGCAGTTAGCAAACTACAGATATTCTCACTAAGTGCTTGTCTATTAGAGGTGCATAGATTAAGAGACTATGAAACTCAGGCGTTGGAGAGAGTTAACATAACCATCAATTAAACTTAAAAAAGAAAGACCCACTTGGTCAATAAATTTAATTAACCAAACATGGGCTGAGTTTGACATTCCCATTCCCATCAAGTTTAACCCACATAACCAAAAGCCCCATAATTGTTATGAAGGGACAATTTGAGAGTTGGGCATGTGGAGCCAGTATGCACCAACTTGAGTGGGGGTTGAAATATATGTATTTTATTATATGTAAATACACAGAAATATATGTATTTTGCTAATATGTGGTTCCTTATTTATAGGATTAGTTGTAAATCTGCCTATAAATAAATTAGTAGGAGATTAATTATTCTAATTCCTTTTCCACAAAAATGTACACAAGGATTTCAAATCCCAAGTATAAAATACAAGACTTGATATTCACCTGCTGCTACTCTTTCTGCTTGTAGATCTTTCTGAATGGCAGCAGATGGCACCAGCGTAAGGTCAGCCGCTCTGTGCAGAAATTCTGGTAAGAGAGTCCAAAATGTTAAAATCAAAGGCGGATATTAGTTATCAGAAGAGCAAGAAAACAAAATACCCCACCAAAAAAAAAAAAGTTGACATACTTATAACCAACCACATCGGCCTCACCAGCCAACTAAATGTGTATCTTGGGATGTATCTGCAGGATCCAAGAAAGAGTAAATCTTAGTTTGTATGTGTCAGTAAGAAATATGATTTACTATCTAAGAATTCGATAGTTACTGTTGGCGTTCCCAGATATTCAACTAGACAATGTCTGCATGAAATAAAGTTTTCAAAGAAAGCAAGAGAAAAATCAAACTCACACTGGAACATGAGTATGATAGGACATCACAATAGGAACGCATAACAGCTTAGCGATAATAAGAGCACCAAATACCTGAGAAAAAAAAAAGTTGTTCAACATTATTCTATCTTATAAAACACACGGCATAGACCAAGAACAGGTAGGAGGAATAAAGTACTTGCCATTATTCCAGGTGACGAGGCATGTATTATGTCAGGCTTAAACCGAGCAACCTCTGAAATGATTCTAGGACTCAGTGCAAGGGACAGGGGTACCTTCTGATACAAGGGGCATGGGAAACTGAGAGAGTAAAAAATAAATAATTAAGGATTTACAATTGATAATTGTATTTGAAACTTGAAGAGTCATAACTCAAAAGTTCAGGCGTAAGAGCAACCTCCGGGATCCAATCAATTTTGCACCATAAAATTCCTCAGGTACTCCTTCGTGTGTTGTTACAACCATCACCTATATAGTATATCATAATCAGCAAGTGAAGCTCTAGATAAATTATGAAAGCTTTAAAAAATTACAATCTCAGAAAGCAAACCTACAGGCCTAAGAACAAAATCAAAGCTTATATCCGATACAACAAGGAAGAACAAGTACATGAATGAACTCGAGTTGAAGCTGGAATAATATTATCATTTTAAATGAAACCTCTATTACAAATAATTTTGTTATGCTGCACCAACTTTAAACATAGTATTAAATACAGAATCAAGATTGACATACCTCATCACCCATTTCGCGTAAGTATCTAATAAAATTCTGGAACCGATTTTTATATCCTGATACATATCTGAAAAGTAGAGAGAAAAAAAAAATTGCTCTTAGAAAACACCCTACATCAGAAAACAAAGCACACCACTAGGTATGTTATAAAATCTATCTTGGTATCAGAAATATAAATAGAAATGGGAGGCATTGTAGTTCATAATATACATTAAAAGTTTCAGTCCAAACATACCCAGTGGGCCTATATTCAAAACTAGGGCTTCTCACCTAAGCCTACAAACAAAAACTACAGCAATAGCTATGATGCCCAGTAATAATTCGAACCTCAGGACACAAGATCAAACCACAAACTTGATCATTATAATCCTCTAGAGTCAAGGTTGATGATATATTATTGATCAAGAACTCTAAACGATTTGGATCAACGACATTTTCCTTGAAAATTTTAATCTTCAATTCAAAATAGTATCATTTTTTTTTTTTTTGAAAAAGAGAAAGAGGCCTTTCTAGTTCTCCTAAAAGGCAATTTAAAGGACACAAGATGACAGAAAAATCAACCTAACTCATCCGATGATCAGGAGTATGACTGTTGATAAACATTTGATCGCAGCAATTCAACAGATCAATTACATGAGCATCACAAACTATGAGTAATTCTGATTAATTTAAAGGCAAGTATCGCACTAAGGATTGATCTCAAGTTCCAAACACAATTAAATTGTTGATGCTGCCTGCTAGAATAAGTTAATTAATCCAGTCTTCATGAGCAACTGTCACAATTGATATGGAACTAATATTTCACATTGGAAAGCACACTGTTGAAGATTGTATCTATTTAGTCATTTACAATCTTTTAAATGATTCATCAAATGAATTGTAGTGCGAGAAGAGTCTTCTTATTGGAGTGGAGAGAATTGTTGGGCTTGGTTCTTTGAAGTGTTCAACTAAGTAGATAATGCCTATAGTTTTTTTTGTACATGTTAAGTTTGTGAGTTGAGTGTTTCAGTTAACATATTTCCATGGATTTTGTCTGTGCTGTTTCTCTTTGTTAGTAACAAGTTCTCATCGAGGAGCTCCCACTAACTAAATGCAGGACACTGATTGGTCCAAATCAATATTGAAGTTAGTGTTTTTCATGTTCTGTTGACATTAATTTTCCAAAACTAACATCTCATTCAAAACAAGTTACAGTTTATCCAGCTGGATTTTCAAGCAACTCTAACTTGATGAGAGTCAGTTATTTTCTGTCATTTCTTGCTCATTAGAATAAGTGCTCTATAACTATGTATAAATACAAGCTCGGTTTCATTTAGAATTACTTTAGCTTTTGTAATTAGAATGAAAGAAGATCAAAGTGAGTTTTTGAGAGCACAAGAGAGAAGTTGTACTTGGGGTTGGTTTAAAGGGTATTGGATGCAATGCAAGTACTTGTGTGTATCCGATAAGCTTTGATCTTTGACTGTGTTGAGAATTGTAACAGCTATTGATATAGTGGATTGTTGGGGATGATGCTAAAACTGGAAGTAGGCAGTGCAATGAACTTGGAATTCTAAGGTGGCGTTTGGTTTGAGGTAATGAAATGGAATGGAATGGAAAGGACACAACTTATATTCCATTTCTTTGTTTGATTTTATTTTAAAGTATTGGAATGTCATTCCTATTCTAGTTATGTTTACATTCCTTCCAACCAAACGTCACCTAATGGCGTGTTTCATATATGAATTTGAGTTGGAGAGAGTAGAGTCAGGGAGTAGACTTGGAGGGAATATGAAACCTAAGTGTTGGAGGGGATTAACATTACCACCATTTTAATTTAAAAAGTAGGATCCACTTGGAAACACAAACCACTTATTATTAAAATTTAATTTAGTTTGACATTCCCATTCATATCAAGTCTGAACCTTGTACCAAACGCCCCATTGTGTTTTGTATTTATCTTTCTTTCAAGTCTATTCTTGTTGCTCTGTTGCTGGTTTTCCAACTTTGTTTGTAGAAATTTGAGTTTGTTGTTATTCACAACATTTTCTTTGTGTGATTGGTTTACCACTGTAGATTGTCTTTTGAGTTTTCTTGGTTCTAAAATAAGGTTTTTACAACATAGTAATCATAATGACCAACACTCAAGTACTCAACAATGTGTTTTGAAATAAAAAGTAAGGTAACAAGGAGTAAATCTAGGATCATTAACCAACAACGTCAATCATGATATGCTTAGAATTCACTAAAAGTCAAGAAGCAGAAACCCCAAGCTAGGTCAATAATAGCTAAAATACACATAACAAACTAGTGGAATACAAAGCTTGACTACCCAGAAAAGGCAATCCAAAAGCTGAAATCATCACAGCCCAAATGCCACTAAATCTCAAATTCCCATAACTTGACTTAAATAATAAGCATCAGCATCAACTAACTCGAAGTAATGACATTTGGGCAAAAATGGGTTTCACATAATAATAACAATAGGTCAAATATTGAACTCAAAAAAAGAAGAAGCAAGAAAGTAGAAAAGAAGACTTACGCAAAAGGTGAAGGCTCAACAAAGAGAGCAATTCGACGAGGCCTTGAATTGTTCTCAGGATCCAATAAAGGAGGATACTCTTCCTCTTCTTCTGGCCTAATCTCAGTGATGGTCATATCTTTTGATTTAATTCCAAAGTTAGTCCTTTTCCTCACTCTCTTGGGTCCCTCAAAGTAGCTAAACCGTGTTCCTCTCACAAAAGGACAAGTGGGTTTTGTTCTTAAGGCAACAAAAACAGGAACTGAAGAGGAAAAAGAAGAAGAAGAAGAAGAACAGGAAGAAGAAGAAGAAGAAGTATTGGCTCTGGAATTGGAAGGAGGAGAGAGAGTGGAATATATAGAGAGAGAAGTAGTACAAGTCATGGTGATTAATAATTAAATGAATAATATAATGCTGGTGTAAGAGAGTTTGTGGGGTGTGGTTTTTTTCGAAACTCTTGGATTGACAATCAAGTAAGTTAATGTGGGTATTTGGTGTTTGGAAGAAAAGAAATGATTTTGATGGAATCTGTTGAGAAAGAAAATAGTTTCTTTAATGGATATACCAGTTGGAAGATGGAATAGTTGGAAGGAATCAAATGAGAAACTGTTAGTATATGCCCATGTTGGATTTTAACTCTTCTTTCCTTCTTTGCAGGTCGTAATCCATATTCAATGGCAACCCAATCCAATCTCCGATTCTATTGTGGATTATATATAAACAGGGACTTGGACTTTTCTTTAATAAAAAACATTTTTTTAGAGAGAAATATTTCCTATTTTGAATGCTAATACAACTTCTATCAATTTTTGTGTTAAAAATTGTATATTATTTTTTTTTAATTTTTTTATAGCACTATTCGTTATGTTCACAACATCTTCCTTATAAATTTCAAATAATTTATAGTATCGAAAGTTTGAAATTTTTTAAACACGCGTGTTAAACTGAAATATCAAAAACTCTGTTTCTGGTACTGTAAACTATTGAAAAAATTTCAAAAATTTACAAGGATGATATTGTAACTATAACGAATACTGCTATGAATAAAACTAAAAAAAAATATGCTAGCATATAATTTCAAGCGTAGAGGTTGACTAAAAGGTTTATGAATACGCGTGGTAAATTGGAACATCAAGAACTCTATTTTTGGTATTATAACTATTTAAAAAAATTCAAAAATTTACGAATGATATTGTAACTATAACGAATACCGTTATAAAAAAAATATTCTCGCATATAATTTCGGCGTGTGAAGGTTGATTAAGAACATCTCTAAAGACACGGCATATTGTATATATTATGCAGTGGGTAAGCTCTTCAAGAACGCACCATATCCAACATCATTTTGAGGTTAATGCTACAGTGCACGATATACACGATATCGTGCACTGTAGACACTACATTTTTTTTTCTTTTATATATATATAGGGATATGATTTGGTCCCGTTATTGTACTTTCACGGATTGTAATCTATGATGTACGGTAGCCGTCAGATGAGGGAGTTATTTGATCTGACGGCTGAGATTGATCTAAGGGTATTAGGGTTAAAAAGTAGAAACGTACCCTGACACTCATTTAATGTACTCTGAGACCCATCTAATGTACCACAGAATACATTCCGTGAAAGTACATCACGGGACAAAATCATATCCCTATGTATTTATATATGTTTATATTATTAGATGGATTTATGAAATTAACAATTTAATTTTAGAAATATTTATAATGCACTTTTCTAAAAGTGATGTATTGATATATTTCTATCTATTTCGGTACCCAATAGACTTTTTTAATCTAATTTTTTTATAGTCGTCTTATTTAAGATATTCTATAAAACTATAATAAATTCAGAAAAATTTAACACGCAGAAAATATTGTACCTCTTTAAAAGTGGTGCACTGATGTACTCCTACATGTTTTTGGTATTCGAGAGACATTTTAGTCTATTTTTTTATGGTCGTGTACATTATAGTTGTTTAAGACATCTTGTAAAATTTTGAAAAATTCAGAAAAAATTAACACACCAAAAATAAAATTTAAAGTGTCTATTGCACGCGTGACCTTTATTTGGAAGGGTACATTGTAAAATCATCTTTTAATTTATTGTGTGTAAATTTAAATGTGAATACTATAAATTATTATTACTTATAATTTAAGTTAAAAATTATTATATGTTTTTGTATTTTTATCGAGTTTTACTGATTTTACAATATTATTACTTTTTTTTTAAGCTAATTAGTAAATTTATTTAAATTATTATTTAAATATAATAATTTTGGTGATTTTAGTTAATTAATATAATATTAATTTTTATTTTATTAAAAAAATAATATAATAAGAAGGAATATTTTTTGAAATAATTACATAAAGTGTTCTTTTTGTAAAAAAAATATATATTTTTCTGTTTGAAGATTTTTTTTTACATTTTTTTTTATTTTTTATAGAATCAACACGAAAACAACAAGAAAACTACATAAAAGTAACAAGAAAATAACATCAAAATAACAACAAAAAATGGCACATGAATAACAAAAAAACAACAACAAATTAACAAGAGTACAACATAAAAAAACTGTATTTTCTGTAAATAAAATCATAAAATCGTAAAAATATTTAAAATTCCGTACAACTGTATTTTTGTAATTTTTTGTTGTTTTTGTTTATTTGTGAAATAATTCATATTTTTTTAGTATAATTTTTTGTGTGTAGAAATTATACTATAGATGGGAAAATTATAAGAGTTTACATTTTTATGGCATAAAAATAATGTTATGGGGTTATGAGTTTTTTTTTGTTTTTTTACATTTATATGGACTTTTTTATGCCATATTTTTGTAAAAAAAGATGGAAATCCCATATTTGTAAACAATAATAAGTTTTGCCGAAAAATCGCTGGTACCAAAAAAGTCGTTGAAAAAGTCACCGGTGCTGGAAAAGTTGCCGGTACCGAAAAAGTCGACGGAAAAGTTAGTATCGTCGAAAAAGTCACCGTCGCCGGAAAAGTAATCGTCGCCGAAAAAAGTCACTGAAAAAGTCACAAGAAGTAGATGACTCAAATATAAACAAAAATAGAACCGGATATATTTTTAGTTATAACCGATCTTGAGTGATTTTGTGTTATTGGTTTTTATTTATAATAATACTGTTATAGAAATAGTTCTATTTTAATTATAACTGGTTTGAATTATTTTGTTAATTCTATTTTTGGCATATTTAATTGACAAAAATATTTTATTATTCATTGTATAATTTCGGTTGGTATGTATTAATATGGTTTCCTATTTTGTGTATTCAAACTTGGAATGAAAGTTGTCTAGCTTTCCTATTTTTGGAAAAAAGGTAAAAATGGTAAGTTTGGTTACCCTTTTCTTTTTTATCTAACCAGCTGTATAATCTGATCTTGTGTTGAGTTTCCCATTTTCTCAGATCAGATTTCTTGAAGAGAAAACCGGAGCTAAACTTTCCTTTTCTACAAAAGGAAAGTTGTAGTTACTGCCCACGATTCTGTAGGTATAGAAACGAAAATTACTGGACTGATTGAAGAATTATTTTAGGGAAGTTTCTAGTAGGTTGAGGTCTTGTTCAGATCGAATGTAAGCTGTCAATAAAATGTATATTCATTATAAATACATCTTATAGCAGCTAGGTTTTGCATCTCTTTCACACACTTAGAATTGTATTCATATCTTAAGGAAAGAGTGTCTTTGTTTAGTTAATCTCTTTCATTCACTTTCATATCTTAAGGAAAGAGTGTCTTTGTTATGTAGAGAAGAGTTGTTCTACTCTTACTCTGTTTATTTGTTGTTTGTATTGTCTTGAGTCTGTATTCAAGTCTACAACGAAGAAGAGCATCAGTTCACCTTCGGGAGAAGGGTATTTACAAGCTTTTGGGAGATTACTTTTGAAGTCTTGCATCGGGAGGATACAAGCACACCTTCGGGAGAAGGGTTTTACAAGCTTTCGGGAGATTGCTTTTGAAGTCTTGCATCGGGATGATACAAGCACACAACCTTTGGGAGATGGTTGTATAGGCTTTCGGGAGATAGCCTTTAAGCCTTGAATCGGGAGGATCCAAGCACTCTTCAAGGTGATCGAAGGGAGTTCGAGCTCTTGGAGTTTTATCAAGATTCGGTTAGTAGGTGGAATACATCAAGCTTGCGGCATACAATAAGAGGGAGTCTATTTATGCATAAGTCAATTACTTTGTATTTTTGATACCGATCTAATGAATCTTATCTCTGGGCGTGGCCCCGTGGACTAGTAACAATTTGAAAGGATTGTTGAAACCACGTACAAAAATCTTGTGTGTTTTTACTTTTATGCACTATTTGTTTTTCTGGGTTTCTCTAGATTTACAGAGTTGTATTCTGTAACTACGGAAAAACTGTTTTCAGTACCAGTTTCATTATTCCGCATTTAATTAATCACTTAATTAAATAATTAAACTGGGAATATTAAAATACGGAATTTCATATTCTATGTTATTTATTTTTATTGATTATGTTACAGAACTGGTTATATTTCAATTGTAATCGGTGTGAGTTATTAGTTTTTATTCATAGAACCGGTTATATTTTAGTTATATCTGAGACATTTATTTGTGATGATTTTTCTGGCGACGGCAATTTTTTTGGTTATAACTAAATAGAATCGGTTATATAACATAATGAATGAGTATTTTTTTTAGATAGATATGGTATGGGTGTAATTATTTGGTGGGTTGGAGCATGTTGAATGGATGTTTTTGTTTGAGTTATTTTATTTAACTGGTTTTTGTGTGTGAGTTTTTATCTTAGTTGCTTTACGGAACCGGTTTTTTTGTCTTAAATTTTTAACTAGTTGATAAATATAACCGATTTCCTTATATTATATTTGAATTATTGTGTGTTATTATTTGTGATTATTTATTTTGTTATGGAACTAGTTCTTTTCATATTTATGCCTTAATATTTTTTGAAATTGATCTCCATTGTTTTTAAATTATAATCAGTTTTATGAGGTATTATGTGTTATGAGATTTTTTATTGTAGATTAGTTTTGTTTTTAATTTATGTTTCAATGTTTTAGGAACTGATTTTTCCCTTATTTTTTAATTGTAATCGGTTTGAATTATTGTGTATTACTTGTTTGTATTCATTATGTTATAACCGGTTCTATTTTAGTTATAATCGGTTTTTGAGTTATTTTATGTTATAAAATTTTTATTTATTATAACACTGTTATAGAATGGGTTCGTTATTTTATGTTATTTATTTTTATTTATTATGTTACAGAACCGGTTATATTTCAATTATAATCGGTTTTTTTCTTCATAGAACCGGTTATATTTTTAGTTATAACTGAGATATTTACTTGTGGTAACTTTTCCAGTGACTTTTCCGGCAACAGTGACATTTTCGGTGACTTTTCAGCGACGATGATTTTTTCGACGACTTTTTTTGGTGACTTTTTCGGCAATACTAACTTTTTCGGTGTCGGTGACTTTTGTGGCAAAACTTATTGTTGTTTAATATGAGATTTCTACTTTTTTTCTTACAAAAATATGACATTAAAAAACTCATATAACTGTAAAAAAAAATAAATAATAAAAAAAAAAACCATATTTATGAAAATTCTCCTTTTGGTGTTGTGGTTAGAGTAGAAATAGTTTTTGACATCAAATTTAGTGATAGTCATGGCTGGCTATATGGCTATTCAAGCTGGGCTATTATACAGGGGCCCAAAAAATAAAAGGTCTAATATATTTTTTCTTTAATATGTCTTTGAGGTTTTTTTTTTAACCTTATTTTTCAAGAGTATAACAACTTATCTCAAAATGTTTTATTGTCTATTTTCATTTTTTAAGGCACATTTTTAATTTTATTACTGCTTTTAAGAAAAGAAAATCCAATACTGTTATTTATTATTTTTTTCAAATTGTTTATATTTTTTTTTCTTTTTTTTTTTTTTTTTGAAGTTTTATTGGAATCAAATTTTTCGATAATTTATAAAATATATAATGATATGAAAATATTTAAAACTATTAAATTGTGTTGTCAGGGGTTTAATTTCTAAATTTAAATTAAGGCCTCTAAAATATTTAGGATGGTCTTAGTGATAGTGTAAGTAAACATAAAATTTAGTATAAGTGATGCTCTAAGAGAATATATTAAGACATTTCTTATTTTATTTACTAATTAATAACACAATTATTATACTCCGATTTGACAACCTTGAATTGCATTGCATCATACATGCCAAGTTCATTAAAAAAGTTTCATTACATTAAAAAAATAAATAATAATTATGCTGCAATTAATAACAATAATAATCATAAATAGTCTTATATTTCACTAATAAAAATAGAAAAAATATTTGAGCCATATCTGAGTTTATCTTATTTTTCTAGAAAAAGTCAATCTAATTTATTTAGGGAAATTTCACTATTTGCCCTTAATAATATACCTCATATCAAAATTTATACCCTTCCTTAATTTGTACAAATTTAGTCCATTAATTACATGAACTTCCCATTTTACCCTTTTTTTTTAAAAAAAAATAAAATAAAATACCTAAAATCTGAAAATGATGTTTCTCTCTCTTCCCTCTTCCCTCTCTCTCGTGCACCACTCTCTCTCTCTAGAAAAAAACTGAAAAATTTATCAAAAAATTTCCCCCTATCCGTCCCACTCTCTTGTCACTCTCTTTATTTGCTGTTGAATGGTTGTTTGCTCGGTGGGTGTTGGTGGAAAACCGAAGCACAATACAACATCACTCAAGAATCTTACACCATTATAATGGGTAAGTTGTATTTTAAGCATTTTGTTTGACTTTATGTAGTTTAAAATTGTTATATGTGTGTTTATTGTTGGAACTGCTGTTTTTTGGTCTGAAATTGTTGAGATCTGGCAGATCTGGTTTTCAGTCGAATTCTGGGTTTTCCAGAGTTATCGATGATATGTCGATGGTTTGTCGATGATAACAAAGGGGAAGGTCAGTGACGACCATTATCGACGTTATGTCGACATAATGTCGACATGTTGTCGACATCATGCAACCAACATGGTATTTACTATTTGTCGACAGTTGTCGACAGAATGTCGACAACATGCATTTTTCTTTTATTTAGATGTTGTCGATACTTTGTCGACATGATGTCGACAAAATATCGACGCAATGGAAAAAAACCGTGAATTAAACATAAACATAACATAACATTAAAATTAAAAAACATAAAAAAAACATAACATAAGAAAACATAAAAAACAGAAAACATAACATAAAAAAACATAAAAAAACATAAAAAAAACAGAAAATAAAGTTCATAAAAAAAAAAAAACAAACATTAAATAAAACTCCCCACAAGCCATAACATAAGAAATTATTTTTTTTAAAATTCTTTGGCTTGTGGGTGAGCCTTGCAATACTTGCATAATGTTCCAGGCTTCACCGGTTTACCGTTGAAGATGCCTAGTTTGCAACGACGGCATCCTTCGGGGAACCCTGGTGGTGGAGCCGGCCATACACCAGTTTTGCAAAATTCTCTTTCAAGTTGCATGAACCTGAACTCGTTACGATTTCGTTCTCTTTCGAAAGCTCGATCGGCGTCCAAAACTTTCTGCATTGCAGGAGTAATTATGCCAACATCAGGCTCCTGCTTCAGCTCTTCAGGAGTTAGGATGGGGAATTTGTCGTTCTTTCTTGGGGCCATATTTAGAACTTAAGAGAATAAGAGAAATTTTTAAGAGTAAGAGAGAAGTAGAAGACAAGAGCACTTATGAATAAGAAAGGGATTTGCTTTTATAGAGCAGTAAACATGTTGGGAACGTATGAAAATTTAATGGTCATTAAATGCGTAACTGTACAGGGAAAACGCATGAAATGGTGTATTTGTCGACTGAATGTCGATAGTATGTCGACATGATGTCGACAACATGCCAATTTAGTGTCACTGCTAACACATTTGTCGACGCCATGTCGACTTCATGTCGATATGTTGTCGATAGGACACGTGTCTGACATGCAACGTTTCAGTTGGGAAGGGTTGTTGGGAACGTAGGTAAAATTTATTAACATTAAATGTGCAACCGTTTTTAATTGTCGATTGAATGTCGATGGTATGTCGATATTATGTCGATGGAGAGCATGCTTGGTGTGGTTGTCGACTGTATGTCGATAATATGTCGACGCAATGTCGACAATCAGTGCCCTAATTTCTGATGTTGTGCTTCTCGACATTATGTCTATTGATATCGATGGGATGTCGATTTTTATTTTTTTTTGGCTGTTTTTTCCTTTACTCACCTTGTTTTTTTGGTTTGCAATTGCAGGAGACAAAGTGTTCCTTGTTGTATCGTACGATGGTGTTTGGTTATGTGAGAATTATAATTGGATCTACAAAGCAAATAGCAGCTTGACGTTGACAGTTACAACCGAGACAACCCTACAAGAACTGCGACAAATTTTATATGAAGAGTTGGAAGTTGATCCGGTAGCGTATGATTTAAAGTTGGAGATTTGTTCCTTGTACATGAAGGGAAAAATGGTTGCGCCAGAGGTTATTAAGAGAGAACGCCAACTGAGAACGTTTTTAGAGATGAGGGCAACAATGTCAAATACAGAGTTTATGCCATTATTCGTGACCAAGGTGAGAAAAGTTGGGAATTCGGAGCCTACGCCGCCTACTAATCCTCTCCCTCGGAGTGTGGTAGGGTCTTGCGTTCCCGAAACAGATGTTGGGATTGGTGTGAATGAGGAGGTTCCGGCCAATTTAGAGGTTCCGACCAATTTTGATGTTCCGACCAATGTAGGGCAAGAACAAGAAGCGACAGGATTTCATCAGTTTGAAGAGTTCGATACACCCTTCTACAATAACGATCCTATTGTAGATTTGAATATGGATGATGAGCATGATTTAGCAGTCGATGAACCCGTAGCGGGACCATTGTTGAGGTTAGAGTGTGTACCGAGTAACCAAGGTACACAGCGAGAACGACAACCTCGTAGTGAAAATCGCACTACACCTGGAACTAGCAGTAGTCGACCAGGCGGGCGAAGAACATGCTCGTCATGCAACGTTCTCAACGTTCTCCTCTTTTGAAGTTTGTACCAAGTTCAAAGCTCCCATGTGGACAAAGGAAGATATAATGGAAAATCATGAGCTAACTACTTGTTTACAAAGTAAGGAAGAAGGGGTGATAGAGCTTGGTAATTTTTATGAAAACAAGGAAGAACTGAGACAAGTTGTGGGTAGGTTTGCCCTTAATAACAATTTCGAGTGGATGATGAAGAAGTCATCCCCTGATGTGTTGTACGTTACATGCAAGGCTCCAGATTGTAAATGGAGATTGAGGGGGAGGAAGAAGATGCATTCTGACAACTTTGAGGTCACTGTATTTCACAATGAACACACATGTAACTTGAATGCGAGACGTTCAGATCGCCGTCAAGCAGCACCATGGGTAGTTGGCCACCTTATTAAGGGGAAGTACACCCAAGACGGAACTAAGTACAAGGCTAAAGACATACAGAGGGACATGTTTGACAACTACGGTATCAGTATGAGTTATGTGAAGGCGTGGAGGTGCAGGGAGATGGGACTTACGTATGCTAGGGGTACGCCTGAGTTTTCATACATGAAGCTTCCTGGGTACTTGTACATGCTGGAACAGAAGAATCCAGGTACCATTACTGACTTGTACTTAGAGGATGAGCGGTTCAAGTACTGTTTTATATCACTCGGTGCATGTAGAAGGGGCTTTTCTTTTTGTGGTCCTGTTTTGAGTATCGATGGCACCTTCTTGAAGACGAAGTACGGCGGTATAATGTTAGTTGCTGTGGCATACGATGCGAACAACCAATTGTTGCCGGTTGCTTATGGTATCGTTGACAGTGAGAATAACGACTCCTGGACGTATTTCTTACGAAGTTGAGGGTAGCAATTGGCGTGGTTGAGAACTTAGTGTTTGTGTCGGATAGGCATCAAAGCATTGATCATGCCGTTGAACTCGTTTTTCCCGAAGCGATCCACTGTGCATGCTATCACAACATTGTTATGAACGTGAACGCCAAATTCAAGACTGATGCTTTTCACAACCAAATATATAATGTTGCTTACGCATGGTCGAAGACCGAATGCGATAGAGAGTTCGAGAAGCTTAGAAAGATGAATCGGTCATTCTGCATATGTGGAGAGTATAGGGTTTGAGAAGTGGGCTCACCCTTATTGTTTGGGCGATAGATACAACATCATGACGAGCAACGCCGCCGAAAGCTTCAATAGTGTCACGAAGAGTTCGGGAAATATCCAATAACTACTTTGGTTGAATTTATCGTGTTCACACTCCAATCGTGGTTCGCCGATCGCCTCGAAAATGCCGACAAATGTGCCACCCCTTTGGCCACGCTCTTCGAAAAAAACTTGGCAAAAATTCATGAAAATGCAAGGTACGGGCGCGTCCAACGAAATGGAGCCAATTTGTATAACGTTGGTAGGGGACCTAACGGTGAAAGAGGTGGTGATGTGAATCTAGTTGAAAGAACATGCACCTGCGGCGTGTTCACGTTATTGAAACTCCCTTGCCTTCATGCATGTGCCGCGGCATTGAAAACGAACACAAGTGTGTACACACTTTGCTCACCTTATTATTCAAAAGAAACGTGGAGGAAGATTTACGATGATACCATCAATCTCGCTGGTGACGAGGATGATTGGGTTCTCCCAGAACACATCAAGAATATGAAAGTTGGGGTACCTGTGGAAAAGAAGCCTGTAGGTCGTCCAAGAAAAAGCAACGCCGGAAGAAGACGGGAGAACCGTTTCCCGTCCGGTGATAAAAAGGTTCCGTACCACGAAGGCAGCCGCCGTGGCGGTTCGTGCCACAACAGAGCAACATGCAAAGCCCGCATCTGAGGCGTCTTGTACGTATTCGTTGGGAAATTTGATATATTGTAATGATGCATATTTTGTCATAGTTATTTTTGCTGAGGTTGAATATTTTTCAAATATTTTAATTATTTTTAGGTTTAATAGTTATTTTTGTTGAATAATGTTGATATTTTATATTTGAAACCACGTATAATTATCAAAATTTGAACGAAAAGAAAATCTATATATACATAACTGTAATGTTAATTACACAAAATATACAATGTCCCAATAATTACACATATAATCACTGACATTTTGGTAAAATAAATCAACACACCACCGTTGACGAAACATGGCTATCGGTGCGGCGTCACATCGGTCAATCCACGCCGCATCATGAGATGCTCCACCTACTAAATGCAATACACGCCACAATCACCACTAAATGCAAAATAAAATATAAAGTCAGTCTAACGTAAAACATATTTTAATACTATAGTACTTTTTTATCGCTATGTGCACAGTTGCCGACTTCGGAACTAAGTCGTGAGTGGCTCGAGTCGCGTGCATTTTTGGAAGCACCGTGATGTCACAGGTTAGCTAACGCCATGATCCGGTTGTTATGTGGAAATTCCGGTTGCAAGGAGTAGCGAGGGCGGCGGTTACGCCCAAACCTTCATGATGGGTTCCAAGGCGGTCCAATGACGGACGCCGGAATCACGGTCGTAGACATTAATTTTCCACGGCTCTATGTCGACTTCAACGCGTGACCCGGTGCCTTGCCGTGGGAAGGTTCGAACGAAGTAAATAAACTCGTTACCCCTCCATCTCTCAAAGACTTGGGACCGTAATTACGGAGAACAACGAAACAATTAACAAACCATAATAATCTTCCCAAACAATTAACATTTAAAATCTTACTAAAACAATACCTTATGAGCCCCGTGCGGTAGTCCGGGATATAATCCTCCCATTTAAAGTTTTTCCTCGGACCCTTGTGGCTCGTCCATGCACCGCCGATCATGGCGGTCACGAATGTGGAGAGAATGATACCCTTTCCGAGGAAATGTCGGTGGATAGTCGGTGCGTCGCCTCCTCAAAGCATATGCATTGCCGCATCTATATGCCGCATATAAAGGGAAATGTCAGTTAGACAAAAAAATATCTTAATTGCACATAAAGTTGTAAAGTGAAGTAATATTATAAAATACTTTACTTACGTCATCTGTAAGCCATTCCTTTGGTGTGAGCATTATCCAAAAGAATCCTGGACCGTAATCACCACTTCTCAAATCCCGAAGTCGGTGGTTCGGAATGAGTCCAACACACCACTTTCGGAAAGTGGTTAACAATTTCTCATCCAGGTGGCTCCGGGGGATCAAAAGTTGAAGATGGCCTATGTCTCCTCTTCATCTCCGTATAGTCACCGAACCATACGGGAGGCTTTCTCTTCCTCTTCCGACTCTTAACCACCGCAGGTTGTGCCTCTATGGACGTAATCTCACCCCGTGACTCGGTGTCATGTACATGGATAAGAGGTTGTGCCTCGATCGGAGTCGCCGGAGCTCCCTCATAAGGATCGTAATCGTCGGGGAAGACCTCATCCTCTTCTACCGGGGGTGAAGCGGTGGTGGTGGGGTAGATGGATCCGCCGGGGCCTCCGTGCCGAAGCCGTCGTTGGCGGACGATTCAACATGGCCAATATGTGTCCGAGCCGCTCCATAATTACGTTCGACCACCCTTCGGCTCTACATGGCTGGTCTCGTATGCCTTCTTCGGCTCGACATGAGCGGCATACGGACACCGAGTGTCGGCCTCGATCCTATCCAACCGAGCCACTAAATCGGTGTACTCGGCACCCCGAACGCCCGATGAAGATGGTGCACCGGGCCGAGGTTCCGAACCGGGCTCCGAAAAAATATATATCAAAAAAATACGGTAAGCAAACGATAATTCCACAATGTAACAAATATCACAAAACAAAAATAATAAAAAATAAAGACATAAAAAAAAGTTCCAAAAATTGGTACCTGAGTGTCTCTTTCCTGAGTGTACGGGACCCGAGTCTACGGTACCCGACTACGCCTCGGCCTCTCGTGTCATCCACAACATCATCAACCAGGTTCTCCACACCATCGTAAGATATTGTCCTCACAAATGCCTCCTCCTCCGTCCGTGGAAGTAGCCCCTTCACCACTTCCAGTTACGTTTATGGTTTAAAAAATATTAAAATAAAACCATTTAGCATTTATTACAAGCATTTATGTTAAATAATTATTCAGAACATAAGTGAAAATCATACCCGTCTAGAAAATAATGCGCTGACGTCTTTCTTCCCAATATCGCCTTTGCTCGTCCAGCTAAGCATCCTGGGGAACCGAATCCCGTGGTTCGTGCCATACCTCTTGCCAACCTCCAAAATGGCCTCGTACGCCCAATATTGGACTGCAGGTGCGAAGCCATATGCTGTGTATTTGCACTCGTGCTGAACATCCGAACTCAGCTTCTTCTCGTAGTTGGCCTTCTGTTTCAACATGTCTTTCTGAAGCGAGTGCATGAGTCTGGCGAATGAGTGCTTCCCCCAAGGAATCCGGAAGAAGAACTCGAGGTCTTCCACATATCTAAGTATGTGAGGCGTGATCAGCGCGTTGGCCTCGTGGCCCAGAAGCACTGACTCCACAAACAAGCACAAGCCGAGCTTGTACAAGTCTTCCGGGTTCTGGCAGTTTGTGAACTGAAGTTGGAGTGCTTCTGTCTTCACACTATCAGACCGGTTGAAATATTTGTTGATCAATCGGTCTGACCCCGAGCGCGCGACCTGCGCAGCCTTCTCCTCTTCTGTTGGCCCCGAGGAGAAGTCCAAACCCGTAATGAGTGAAAACTCCAGCACCCCGAATCGGACCTCCTTCCGACCAACATAAAACCTCATCCTCAACTCCTCCTGAGCATCCACTTTCATTTTGTGGAGCATCAGCTGGTGAAATAACACCGAGGAGAATGTCAGTGGTACGGCATTCCAGAAGCTCCCGAAACGGCTTTCCTTCGCCGTGTTATTAAGGTTGAACTCCTCAAACCGAGCTTTGATTTTTGCAAAAATTCCAGTGCCCCTATATGTGACGCGGCCAGTGAAATGCTCGGGTGCTGGAATAATGAGTTTGGGAGCCATCTGAAAAATCAAAGACCAAACAAATTTAAATGTCAAAAAAGTTAAGAAATGTCGACATAACATCGACATCATGTCGACATTCTGTCGACATTATCAAAAGCATATGCAACACAACACTAATATGTCGACAAAAAATATCGACATCCTGTCGACATTCAATCGACAATACAAACATAAATTCAATCAAATAACAATTACACAACATATCGACATACTGTCGACATACAGTCGACATTCAGTCGACAATGCAAACATAAATTCAATCAAATAACAATTACACAACATATCGACATACTGTCGACATACAGTCGACATTCAGTCGACAATGCAAACATAAATTCAATCAAATAACAATTACACAACATATCGACATACTGTCGACGTACAGTCGACATTCAGTCGACAATACAACCTAACAATCAACGAGTTAGTTTAATCGACATACCATCGACATACTGTCGACAAATCGTCGACAATATAGGGCAGAAATATACTTTAACTACTATGTCGACATCCTATCGACATACAAGCGATATCCTATCGACATACAAATTACAGCAAAATTCAAACAACACCCAATCTATCGACATCCTATCGACATCCTATCGATATGTCATCGACAACTCTGTAATATACACAGATTTCATTGCAACACTAACATCTACAACCTAAAGATCACAAAAGCTACAAAAAAATCCACTAATCTGAACAACATGCAATAATTGGCATCCAAATCTATGAAAAATGTATTTTTTCAAAAAAAAAAATCTTACCTTTGACTGTATTTTTGCTCGTGGGTGGTGACGGCGGTTTCTCCTCGTGGTGGCGACGGCAGTTTCTCCTCGTGGTGGTGACGGCAGTTTCTCCTCGGTTCGTCGATTGGGTTCGTGGGTTTGGTTCGTGGGGTTGGGTTCGTGGGTGGTCGACGGCGGCGTGGGTTTGTTGGTTTCGTGGTCGACGTCGTGGGTACGTTGGTCTGGTTCGTGTGGGTTCGTGAAGAGAGCGAGAGAGAGGGAAAGTCTTTGAGCGAGAGAGAGGGAAAGTCAGAGAGCCAGAGAGAGAGGGAAAGTCAGAGAGATAGTGAAAATTTAATTTTAGGGGTATTTTAGGAACTTTTTCAAATTAGAGGAATCAATTTGTTCAAAAAATTAATGAGTCTAAATTTTGATATTGAGTATTTTATTAGGGCCAAAATATGAAATTTCCCTTTATTTATTCACAAGTCACACTTGGAAATGCTAACAGATTGAGTATGGTTAAGATATGCTTATTTCACAATCCTACTCTGTGAAAAAAATAAAATTATTTATACTCTACTTTATTATTTTATTATTTCTTACAATTAGGGTACGAATATTACCATAATAGATATAGGGTGCCCATAGGGTATAGGATACCATGGGTAACTCTACCTTAAAATTCTTTAAGAAAATTTAAAAAAAAAAAAAAAACCAATAAAATTATGTTTTAAAAAGGACATAAGAGATAACAAATATATATGTAGGCTTTGAATAGTGTCCAATCCATGTACTTTTAATGAACGGTAGAGGTTAATCTCAGATTTGGCCAATTGACAGCAAAATCGTATTTATCACTGATGCTTGTTACGTGTCATACAATAAGAACATAAAAGTAAATTAGACACGAGATTTTATAGAAGTTCGCCTCCCTTAGTTAGTGGGTAATGACCTACTCCTCTTTTAGTTGTATTGCTACCAGAGATAATACTACTCAGATCATTAGTGTTGTGGAATTAATCTGCAGTAGCTCTCTTATATGATTACAATATATGAATCAAGTACGCGAATCTCAAGTGAGAGAGAGAGAGAGAGAGAGAGAGAGAGAGAGAGCGAGAGAGAGAGAGAGAGAGAGAGAGAGAGAGAGAGAGAGAGAGAGAGAGAGAGAGAGAGAGAGAGAGTCCTAAGGCGTGTAGAAGAGAGGGAGAGAGAGAATTAAGGTTTCAGACTTAGAGAATTAGGGTTAGGCTAATGCTACTTTTATAGTAGAGCTTACATCCCTAATATTCATTAAAAATATGTAAATAGAGCTATATTTACACAATTAATTAATAAACTTTAAATGACTAAATTATCCCTTGAAAATAGGGAAGTTTTTGATATATTCTCCCTATTTTCGTGGCCTATCAAGGCCCAATTCACTACTTAACTTAGAGTCCTATCAAGTAAAAGCTGGTCAGCCATGCAGGCTGGCCAATCACATTCCTGCCAGGGTCTGGCCGGCCATGTTCCTGCTAAGGTCTAGTAGGTCATGTTCTTGTCAGCTTTGGCAAGTGTTGACCAACCTTCGTAGGTGGTGGCCAGCCTATGTACAACTTTTCCTTGTACAGGTCAGGTTTCCTTAATCAAACGGGGCCTTCCTTGGTCTAAAAGTCACCTTTGGCGGCCAACTTGTGCTCAAACCCTAGCCGACCATATAAGTTCATCCAAGTCGGCCTATATACTCCCTTTGATTTTTCTTTGGCTTACTAACAACGACAATATACTAGACTATCACAATTTGAAGTATTATTTGTTTACTTTATTAATTAACTACTTATGAAATTATTGCTAATTTAAAATTTTTAATTTAAAATAATAAAATACCTTTAGATAGAGTTCCTACTATTGGTTACCTCCAAACATATACAAATAAGTGTCTACTATTACACTTAACTACTTAGAGCACACAGAAGAATCAAAAGTATAGGGTTAGACCCTCCCACGCGGTCAAAATATCCATATGTACACCACCAAGGTTAGGACTGTGCTCCAACTCACCCAACCATCTACTTATTTATAGCTTTACCTGCAGCAAAAGACAAGTTGTGAGCTACAACTCAGTAAGTAGAGTTCTGCATGTATGTGACATTATGAAAATACGATTCAAAGTATGATTGTGAATTTAGAATATTAATTTTCTTTTATCTCTTTGACCTCTAAACTGGTACACATTGTTCGGTTAAGCATGAGCCTGCAGGGCTTGCTGAGCTATAAAATCCCATGGACTCTCCTCTGGCTAGCCATCTCTCGTCACAGGAGGGCACATACTAACCTTACTCCTTCATTGCCCCGTCGAGCTCAAGAATTAAGGTGGCCCCTAACTGTAACACTATAGTACTCATATAAATGGAGGAGAGAAAGACGGTAACATGGCATGTTATCTCATGGATAACTCTGACCTGGCCCACTCTATTGGGCTGCCACTATGAGCCATAAAGACCTCCGTCTGAAACTACAACTTTTCTCTATTGCTTCCCGAAATAGTGGCACTTCAACCTTTCTTTGATTTCTTATATCTTATCTTTCACTTATGGTGCTTAGAATAAAATCTTATCAAGCAATTCATAAGACTTTGAGCTTTTCTCAAAAATCATGCATGGTCTCATAATATGTGTTTCTATTTATATCTCTACATATCATGCATGAAATGCTACGCTGAAATATTAATAAATTTGCAACTAAGAGGAGGATAAATAACATAAAACAAATTGTCATAAAACATAAAATTCTTATATTATAATTGTGTACTTTACTTACCTACATCCGAGCTTTACGAATTCTTATTAGTGAAATACTCTTTGCTCAAGATATGAGTGATTCGACCCTAATAGTTGTCAAATTATAGATTTAATTATTAGTTACCTTTCTTCTCTTTATTCCTAACTATCTCAAATAAAATGGATCTATAAGTATAACCAAGTCAAATAAAATAGTTTAAGCATGCACTCAACGCAAGTAACAAAATCCCAACCATTGAGTGTTCAACTGATTTTTCAATCAATAATTATTCTTGAGATATTCATGGCATAACAAATTTCTATTTCACTGTAGCTTTGTAGGATATCAATCCATATATATAAAAAATAATATAATCTATACTTGGTGTATTAGTATAAATTCCATATATACCTGTGATACATCCTCATACAAGTACGACAACAAGGTAAACTCACCATTTAATAAAATTTATAATCCACACAATCAAGTAATTAGTATCAACCATGACTATAATATAATAATTTCACTAAAAAAATATTACAGTACACAAGTAAAGGCCAAGGCCAAGGGTATTATCAATCTCAATGATCATCTCACTAAAATATATGAGTTGTCCAAAAGGGCCAAAACTATCCATTATCTCACCAAATTTATGGAAGACTAGTATTTTTTTTATACTCTAAGTAAGCATTAAGGTTGTTCCCAAGTGTCTAATTCATATATCATTTCAAAATAATTATTCCAACTAATGAAAGCAAGCATAGTAATAATATCGAGGTATAACTCAAACAATCATTTATAACTCAAAGAATATCACAAGAAAATATTATCTTATACTATTGAATGAGAATTTTACCTATTAATCTCCTTGAACACCGGAGTCTAGGTGCATGTTTGACATCATAACTAAAAAACTGTTTTTTGTTTTTAAAAACAAAAAATTATTTTTAAAAACAATTTGGCTTGTTTGGCCTTGCTTTTTAAAAACAGTTTTTAGAAAATAAAATTACAAAAAACAAGAATTTTGAAAACAACAAAATGTTGTTTTCTGTTTTAAAAACCAATTCACTTTTGGTCCATATTATTTTTAAAAATCACTAACCAAATGTGACTTGTGTTTTAAAAACTTCAAAAATTATTTTTTGTTCTCATTTCTAAAAACAATTTTTTAAAACAAAAAACTGAAAACAATATCAATCATGCTCTAGTGTTCCTTAACTAAATGTTTCTTGTTATGTGTTATTTTGAAGAGAGAGGGACTACTTCATCTCGAGCAAGATAGTCAAATGACTCTCTATTAAATATCTAAACAATGTGGGGAAGTCGGTGGAACTATTTTTAAAAATGCAAATTGTCAAATAATAAAAAAAAATTAACATAATAATAATATTTATAAAGACAACATTATCGTTTAATAATAAATAATGAGATTTCATAATTTTACTATTTAATTATTTTTTTTACTAGCCACTCTAAAATGTAATGCCCATCACATAATAGCACATATCTCTTGTATTATCTCATATCATTGAGCACACATAGTATTTGACTGACGAATAACTTTTAAAATATTAATCATCATAATAAAATCAGTATAAAAGTTCTCAAATATTTATTTTCTATGTCAAGTGCATTCCATATAATAATATGCACCTATTAAATAATGTAGTGTCATGCAAATCATGCAATCATGCAATGTTGGCTCTCTTGCATAATTAAGAAACTTAAATACCATATAACAAACTCCCGATCTTATATAAATTTCATCCTCGAAATTTTCTTACCCAAATAAATCTGGATATCTGATTCTAATATCATCTTCCCGTTCCCATATGTAGCTTCTTCCACTGTAAAGTTTCTCCACAAAACCTTTACTAGTGAAATCTTTTTGTTTCTAAGCTCTTTTTCTCTTTTATCAAGAATTTGTAATGGGCCTTTCTTCATAAGTCAAGTCTTGTTCCAACTCTAATGGTTCATAACTGAGCACGTGTGAAGAGTCTGAAACATATTTTCTTAACATAGAAATGTGAAATACATTGTGTACCCTTGACAATGTTGGTGGTAATGCCAGTCTATATGCTACCTTTCCCACCTTCTCAAGCACTTCAAAGGGGCCAATGAATCGTGAACTTAGTTTTCCTCTCTTTCCAAATCTCATTACTCCCTTCAGATGTGCTACCTTGAGAAATACTTTATCTCCAATTGAGAAATCAATATCTCTTCGTTTTTTTGTCTGCATAGCTCTTTTGTCTGCTTTGAGCTGTAAGCATTCTTCTTCTTATTTTCTCTATTGCCTCTGTCGTTCTTCTAACTATTTCTGGGCCAAGATATCTTCTTTCTCCCATTTCATCCCAATGAACTGGAGATCTACATTTTCTACCGTACAAGACTTCGTATGGTGTTGTACCAATGGTTGCCTGAAAGCTATTATTGTAAGAAAATTCTATGAGAGGTAGGTACTTATTCCATGAACCTGGAAAATCTAGAATACAAGCTCTAAGCATATCTTCCAATGTTTGGATGGTTCTTTCACTTTTCCCATCTGTTTGAGGGTGAAAGGTTGTACTGAAAATTAATCTAGTTCCCATGGCCTTCTGTAAACTTTTCCAGAAATTTGAGGTGAATCGGACATCTCGATTTCAAATAATGGATATAGGCACTCCATGTAATCTAACAATCTCCTGCACATACAACTTAGCAAGTTGATCCATAGTATATGTCATACGTATTGGTAGAAAGTGTGCTGATTTTGTGAGTCGATCTACTATAACCCAAATGGCATCATGTTGCTTAGAAGTCTTTGGCAATCCATCTACAAAATCCATAGTAATCTCCTCCCATTTCCATTATGGTATTTGTATGGGTTGTAGCAAACCAGCTGGCCTTTGGTGCTCTATCTTCACTTGTTGACATGTCAAACACTTTGCCACAAACTCTACCACATCCTTCTTCATTTTTGGCCACCAATAATGCATTTTTAAAATCATTATACATTTTTGTCGTACCTGGATGTAGCGAATATGGTGTAGTATGAGCTTCTGTAAGAATTTCTTTCTTCAATTCATCATTGTTGGGGATACACAACCTTCCTTTGAACTTTAGGCTTCCATTAACTGAAATCTCAAAATTTGTTTTCTTCCCACCTTCCACTGCACTTTTCTCCTTGATTAAATCAGGATCTTCAAGTTGACCTTGTTTGATTCTTTCTAGTAATGTAGACTGTAGACTCATTGCATTTAATCTTCTTGTAATAATCTCAATCTCTGACCTACATATATCTTCTTGATTCCTGATGCTTTAATACCTAATGCAATTGATCCTGATGCGATTTACTTAGTTAAATATGTCTTTAGATCTTATGTGGCATGGCCAAAATATCTTGTTCTTTTAGACGGTGAGAAAATTAAAAAATATACACCAAAGAAAAAAAGAACCAATACAAAACAACCCCAGCCAATTCTACCCAAAACACAACCACAGCCACAACAAGAGACTAGTTTAGCTTCTTCAAGCTCTAGTGCAAGGCCACCACAAAATTCACAAAAAGTAACCTTCATAGATGTTCCCTCAAATCTAAAAGCTATGTGGAATGATATTATGAAAAAATCTGAATCATTTATGATTAGTGTGCTTGTGAACGAACACATGTTTGATATTAAAGAGCATAACATAGCAGTGATTAAAGAAGATGTTCAGTTTATGGTATCTTTTAGTAAAATCACAGCTGCTTGCATATCACTATATATGAGGTACGTACTTTACAATATAATAACTATTTTCTTTCTTATTTTATATTTTTAAAATATTGTGATAATTGTAAATCATGTACATGTAGGTTTTTTTATACAATACTTGTGGAGAATGAAAGAATGCATTTATTTACATTTTTTGAGCCTCAACTTTTAGCTGCAATACTAGGGAGAACACCTGATGATAAAGCTAGAGATCTTGCAAAAAGATTTGGAGAAATTATACCAGGACAAGTACTCATGGCAGCCTTTAATGATGGGTAAGAAAATATATTCTAAACTTATATATATATATATCAATTAATGTAACTATATAATTTTACTTTTTTTTTTTTTTTATAAACTAAATATTTTATACTTAGGAGACATTGGATGCTCTTGTTGATTGACGTATCTAAAGAGATAGTATACTTTTTTGATCCCCTTGGAGGCTACATTCCTCAAGATTGTAAGAATGTTGTAGGAATGTAAGTATATAAATTATAAATTTTGAATTTATCATCATAATAATTAAATTAATATTCATTTAATTTTTATTATTTGATATAGTGCATTTCAGTTGCATAACTTAACAAAGGGCAAAAGAATGAAACAAGATTCATTACAATGTATAATGTTAAGGTAAAATTTGCATACTTTATTTTTTTATTTAAGTTTATTATTAACTTAGTAATATCTAACGATTTCTATTTATTATTTGATATTCATGTAGTGTCCTCAACAACAAGATTTAAAAACATGTGGCTTTTACGTTTGCACCATGATGAGAGATCTTGTGTTTGAACCTCAACCAAGTAGTTATATAAAATCAAAGGTATATTTTTTATTTTATTTAAGAGATTAAAAATTTCATGATTCCAAGTATGTGAAATCTCATGTATTTATAGTATATTAAATCTCTTAGTACTTATAATTTTTTTTTTTTATAGTGTAATAATCAGGAATTTTACTCAAAGGATTAACTAAATGTGGTTCGACGTGAGTGGGCAACACATTTTGAACAATTTTAAAATTTAGGGAGTTAAAGTTTAAAATTTATATGTGCATACTTTGAACTATATTGTTGTAATTAATTTTCTTTAAATAGATTTGTAATTGTTATTTGTACTAACTGTTGAGTTTGTAAATTTTAAATTAATGTAGGTTACGTTTTTTTTTTCTTTCTTACGACTTTGTGGCATTTGGTTAATTATTTATTATGGTATTTATTGATAATAAGAATATACTCATATAACAACACTAGTCATATAAGTGTTGCTAGTTGTCTAACTAGAAAAATTAATAAAGCAACACTTAAAATAAAAATGTTGCTATAAATAAGTTTTAAAAAGTTAAGTATGGTAACATTCTTAATAAAAATGTTCCCAAATATTATATAATAGAAAAAGATTAAGCAACACTTTTAAAAGTAGTGTTACAATTAATTATTTTTAAAGCATTAAATATTATCATAAGGCAACACTTATATAAGTGTTGTCTTATATACTAGATTTTTAGCAACAGTCTAGGAGACAACACTTTTATAAGTGTTGCCTTTTAATTTTTTTAGTTAAAAAAAAGTGTTGTTAGAAGTTTATTTTGTAGTAGTGAACCCTCCTGATCCGGTTGGAATAGTAAGAATTGGTGCTGAAATTAATTGTTGTTTTAGTTCTTGAAGGCTCTTTTCACAAGTATCTGCCCATTCATACTTATGGTTCTTCCTTGTAAGTTGTGTCAGTGGCTATTTCTACTCGGGTTGACTGCCACACCTAAAATCATAATTAAGGTAAGGCTAGTATAACCCACACACACATATATATATATGTACATGTTTATGTTTGCTAGATGTATGGCATATCAGTTAGAATAATAGTTGGTGTATATATGATTGCATCTTGATATCGTGAATATATATGTTTGGCAATTTAGAAAGTATGAACCAATGTTATCAACACTAGTACACCAGAGTACTGAGTTCATGTGGTATTATGATTGGGTATACTTCTAAAAGTATGAACTATTGCTACCAACACTAGTATGCTAGAGTACTGAGTGCATGTAATATTATGGCTAGTTGTACTTATAGTATGGATTGATGCTACCAACACTAGTACGACTAGAGTATTGAGTGTATATGGTATTATGATCAATCATACTATGGTCAAGAACATTCAAGACTCAGTTATACGTGTTTGACATGGTTTATGACTTGTTGATAGGTGTATGAGTACTTAGCCGTAAGTTGGTTATATGTTTATATTTTATGTTTTTCTTATTAAGTCTGTCGACTCACATATGCTATATTATGTACAGGTAAAGGCAAAGCTATTGTTGAACGATAGTGAGTTTGGAGCTGGATGAAGATTATACATATCGAGATAGTTCGACCTAGAGTATTAGATCTTCGAGATAGTTAGGGCTGACAATTTTGTAGTCGCTGTGCGACATCTTTTGATTATGTACAGTTGAAAAATGTAGATACGAATCCTGAATTTTATAAATGTAATGCATATTATGTTTATTTATTAAAGTTTAAATTTTATCACTTCTTTTGATAAATTTTTTGATTTGCAAAGGTTGCACAGTATTTATGAAAAGTATTGTAACACGCCTAAACTAGAAGGGTGTTATAATTTGGATGGGATCAAGAACTGAGCATGGTCTCTAACAGACCCAAAGTGCTGGGCAGGGTCCCTAACGGATCAAAAATCTAATTTTCTTAATTCAAAGTTACATTCTTCGTGTTCTTCAAACCCTGAAGGTCAATATCTCAAAACAAAGCGCAAGATTCAATCTTTTTCATGAAAGAGTGATACGTTATGTATCCTAAAGCTATTGAACGGATCACAGTGCATAAAGCCTACTCTAAAGTATGAAAATCAAGAAGTTTAAAAAGCTTGAAACTCAACAATAACTTACCAACTAAAAAGATGCAGGCAAGATTGTCCTAGTCCGCACGACGAGTGTAGGTTTTGAGAAAGTTAAATTCCACGAAGAACTCAGGCTCGCAAGGCTTCGGTTTCTATGAAGTTCTTGAGAGATTTTTTTTGTTCAAAAAGGAAATCTTGAAAAATAAATGAGAAGTGAGAGATTATAAAAAAAAAAAATGAGACACTTATATAGTTTCTGGAAAATTATTTTCCCGAAAAAACTTAATTTGGAGTTAATGTCACAAAAATAGGCATGCATGGGAAAGAGAATGCCAAGAGTTTCAACATGAGAAAGTGTGCAGCCATCACACGATTTCCCACATTGATCGACATAAAAACTGGTCACTGTCATAAAATCACGCCAGTTGAAGAGACTTATATTTGGCCATGCGAATTTGCACGATAAAAGGCATCACAATACCAGACAGATTTTAAAGTCACTACCCAAATAGACGTTTAGACAGGGACTTGGGGGAAAATTTTATCCCAATTTTTGTCCAACTGACGTGGCACCTCCACGCGGTAAAGAGCAAAAAAATACGTTAGAGACAGGACAACACTAATCGGCCAGGTTAGTGTCGTGGAACCTTCCATCATTTAAGATCACATGGTTGCACGGTACATCATATAAATTGAACTTAGAACCTTATGTGTGCAGCAGCTTATTGAAAAATTATATGATGTAGGGATAATTGAAAAATTAAATCCTTACACTTGAAAATCTGCACCTCCTGAAACGACGACCTGGGTTTGCCTCTGTGTTCGATGTTCTTGAAATCCACGGGATACCACAGTAGCAATTTTGAGGTTCCCTTTCATGGTTTGAACCACCAGCTACTCTCAACCTTCTATTATTGACACCAGAACTACTGTACGAACCTTCCCCATCCATTCTTCTCAACCTTCGTCCAAGCTTCGTTGTTGTTAAGCTTCGTCCATCATCGTCGTTCTTAAACCTTCGACCTAGGGATTTAGGGATTTAGGTTTGATTTAAGGCTTCGTGTTTTCAGTGTGTTCGTTTTTAGTTCTGAAATGAATATTTTTTTTTTTGAAATGTTTTCAGGTTTGTTTAATTAATTTGTTTTATTTATTTTTTTAGGTTTTATTAATTTTTTTTACTTAATACTTTTATATTTTAGGGGAAAATTAAAAATAAAATGGGGATTAAATCTTGTGCGTCAACATGTCCCGTTAGTCTCACTAACGGACTGAGTATGAACGGACAAACAACTTTGTCCACCTTGGGTATTTTCACCGCCAATTTTTGAGGTTGAGAACTAATCGGCATCAACCTCAAGTTTTTGGGGACTTTTGCCGCAATTATCCCATATCTTTATACACTTGTATATAATTCAAATTGTTCATAAATTTCCGTAATGGAACAAACATAAACTCATAACATATTCCTTTGGAATATCCAATTCTCTGTCAATTGTTTTGTTTGTTTCATTAATGGGTCCTACCCAAATAATGCAGGCCAATTACTTTAATATGTTTAATTATTATATTAGGAGAGATGGTATATGTTAATAATTATTTTGTTGAAATTTAGCATATGCTAGCAAATATTTGATGTCAAATGATTCGTGTAACAATAAGTCACATGCCTCCAAATTTGGTAAGTGAACAAACAAAACAAATTGTTTAAATTCAAAATTGAGTTTTCATCAAAAGAAACTAAGAAATTCAAAATTGAGTTTTCATCAAAAGAAACTAAGGAAGAAAAAAAAAAAGGTTGGTTGTCTTTAAGTGCTGATTTTTTAGGTTTATATACAAAACAATTTGATATCATTATAATTTTTAATATTGAGATCATACACCAAAGATATTTTGTGTAAAGCAGTGTATAATTTTAATATTTATTTTAAAGTAGTGTCAATCAAATCAAGTTAGTGAAGTGTATTTAGTTTTGTATACGTTATATTTATTAATAGGAAATTTAAGATAAGCACCCCTTGAAGATGTAGTTTGATTAATATAGTCTAAATGATTTTATACTTTTATGATTTTTTATACAATGTGTATAAAATATAATTTTTTTAAAAAATATATTATTTTATGGAAAATGGCTCAAAGAAAAAAAAAATATGAAAAAGATAGTTTAGAATAATCGTAACTACTAACTAGTAGCTTCAATTGTTTTCCCTATATTTTTTTAAAAAACCTAAATTTTTGCCATAAAAACTATCAAAATTAAAATTTTCCTTTAATTAATTAATCTATAAGGTCAGTAGTGTGTAATATAATATAGCTATTAATGGAATTCCCATTTCTCCAAACAAGAGCAATTAAATGCTCTTTTCCACGAGAAATAGGGATTCTATTACTGATTATATTATGTCATCCCTTAAAAATAGGTTTCATGCACATAAAATGAAAATAAAATGTACAAATGACAACATGAATTAGAAACATGTGAATATAGGATTTATTTATTTATTTATTTATTTTGAAAAAGAAAACTTAGAAACATGTAAATATTAGTTGGGCTATTTATAAAAATAAAGGAATTTACATTCATGAGATTTTAAAAGTTGTTCACTTAAATATGGTATTTTTAAATTTGACTAATTTATATGATATTTTTTTTTTTAAATATTTTTATTGTATTTGATATGTCATATATATATGTAAATTAGGTTTTTAAAGCTCATATTTAATGTTTTTATTTATTTTTAAGCAGATTTATAGAATAATTTTTACTATTTTTACGAACACCTCTGTTTTACTGTAATACCTCTATTTTACTGTAATGAGGTTGCTTTTTTTTTTTTTTTATTGGGTTGTCTTTTTTTTTTTTTTATTATTATCAATTTTACTTTTATATTCAAAACCAGTTTTCTGATGAAAAAACTAATTTCTTGATGAAGAAATAAGAAACTAGTTTCTTGATGAAGGATCATTGGTGATTGATTTTGATCGCATAAGAAACTAAGAAATTTGAATCGCATGAGAGAGAGGAAAAAATCTTGTGTGGTTGGAGAGAGTAGTTTGATTTTTGTGTTTTTTTTCGAGCAACTCTGTTTTACTGTGATGTGGTTACTTCATTTTTTATTGTGTTTTGTCTTTTTTTTTTTATTATAAGTTTGTCATATTATCTTTTTATAGAGTCAACACTGGATTTATAAGTTTTTTTTATTATAAATTTTACTTTTACATAATCAAAACCAATTTCTTGATGAAACAACCAATTTCTTGATGAAAAAATCAATTTCTTGATGAATGATCTTTGATGATTGATTTTGATTGCATGAGAAACTAAGCAATTTAAATTGCATGAGAGCAACAAATATTGTATGGCTGGAGAGAGCGTGATCCTATTTTGAAAAATTAATCATCTTTTTAAATATTTTTTATGGCATTTTCAATTTAAATGCCCATACGTTTAGTTAGTTTGGTTATAAAATGTCATATTTAGTGGCATTAACTTTACATGCCATATTTTCCCAATTTTACAAAAATACTGAATTTGGATTAATACTTTTCAATTTTACTGCCACACGGCAGATGTTACATTTATACTGTCCTCCCTTTTTTTTTCTTTTATACTGTAAATACCAAAAAAAAAAAAAAGTATGAGACCTCTATCTTTCACAACCACAGACAGAATCACTACAACAATACCAGGACAACCGGAAACAACCATTAATTCCGACAATATTGAGCAAAAACAGTGAAATTGACATCAAATAAATAATCATGAAAAAACAACTGTAAAACAATTAACACTAAAACAATCAAACAAAACAAAAGAAAAAAATGATTTAAAAAAACAAACAATTTGCTGCAGAGCCTCAACACCAGATGCAAAATCAACTATATTTGCAAGTTCATTCCTAGAAAATCATAATAAAAAAAACTACTAAAACAACACCGAAACAACACAAAAACAAATGAAACAAATATAACCACTTAGAAAAATATAAAAGAACTACACACCTCAAAACTCTTTTGTCAGTGAGCTCGTTAAATGTATTTATAAGAGAACCAGAATAAAAAAACTACAAAAATAACCAAAGAGAACGAAGAAGAAATGTATTTATAGCCTTCATCTTCCACACCCACGGACAGAACCACCACAACAACACGACAATACCCAGAAAATAACTATTAATTCCAGCGAGATGGAGCAAGAGCAGTGAAATCGACGTCAAATAAATAAATCAAGAAAAACAACACTAAAACAAATAAAAAATGATTAAAAAATTAACTATCTTATGCACATCCTCAATACTAGATGCACTATATTTCCAAGAAAGTTCTGGAAAATTAGAACAAAAAAAAAATCACACTAACTCTTATATTTTCTAAAAACGTGACTAAGAACTTCAAAAAAAAAAATAAAAGAAAAATGAAAAGAAGATGAAGAAAAAGAACTAAATAAGAAAAGAAATAAAAAATTTATATGTTAATGGAGAAAAATAGGGAGAACTTGAGGAAGTAGAGAGTGAAAAAAAAGGAAGAAGATGATGAATAGTAAGAGAGAATAATGGGGAAGTGAGATTAAATGAAAGAAATGGGTATTAATTTAGGGTATCATATTTTTATCATCAATTTTAATTAAAAGAAAATTAAAAAAAGAAATATGTCACTAAAGTGACAACACAAGTTACATCACACTTTTATATCATTTAAAATATAATATAATTTTAATTAAAAGAAAAAAAATAATAATAAAAAATCTACCACTCCCACACGTTTTTTACTTTTGTTTAGTTTATATCTTTATATATTAAAAATGTCTATCTAACGGCATTTCTTGGTTTAACAGAATATACCTTAAAAATAAAAGAATATTCTGTTAAATTTAACGATGTTAATTGGTTTGATCTCCCGTTAATAAATAAACCCAATAATTAAACCCAAAAAATTAAACAATCTTTTTTTTTTAAATTAAAAAAAATCATGTTAGCCACATATCTCTCTAACAAACCGTATAGCAGCTATAGCTTTGCACTCAGGTATTAGGTTTTTCCAAGAAGTCTATTTTTATAAAACAAATAATAAAAAATAATTTACACCAACACAATCTTTTTTTTTTTAACCATTTCTCCCCCTCTCAAAACATATTATCTGCAGCATCGCCATATAGTCACCTATTCATCTCTACGTTGGAGCTTATCAAAAATCTCGTAGCCATCGCCTGTTCGTTACCAAGTATCACTCTCCATCACTCTCTCTTACATGTATTGAACTATGATTCAATTTCATACTCGTAAGGCATTTAATGTTTATTAATTTTTCGTTGAATATGTTTTGCTTCCTTAATGGAAGAAAATCATGTATGGGTTAGCTTTAAGTAGCTAAAAAAATCTTCAAATCTGAACCTCTAATTTGAGGTACTTTTATCAGGATCGATAGATTCTCTACGCTCAGCACCAATCACCGTAAATAATACACAAACACCAAAAATTCATTGCGATCGAAGAACTTAATTCAATGTGATGAATATATGCATATATTTTCAGTAAATAAGGGGTCAGGTCAAGTTATGTGCTAGGTGAATGTATGTTTAACGGGAAAATTGATGATAATGTATATGGTAATACTATGAAGAAAGAAATGTTGGGATCCGAAGTAATGTAGTTTACGTGTTTTGTTACTAATTATATTGTTGATCACTTGATTGTTGTATTAAAAGAAAATCAGGTGTTTATACACATTGCTATCTTAGATAAATTGAAAATATAGTTTGTTCCTTTGGGTTTGGGTTATTATATCCTGTTATATCTCTTCCCTAAAAAGAGATATATGTCAAAGAGATACCCAATAGTCACCGATGATTACATAACTGCCATTTGCAAGGCTAGAAAGAAGCTCAGGGGTGTCATCTATGCGAAAAAGCTTGCTCCTCTTATGCTGAGGCTTGCGTATGTTTTCATATTGTGTTTTAATCTATTATCATTAATTAGTGTGTATCAGAGTTAGAGGACGGAGAAAGTGATACTGTTATTTGGGTTGTCTGTTGCAGATGGAACTCGGCTGCAACTTTTGATGTTATCACAAGAACTGGTGGCCCATTTGGTACAATGCGACTTGAAGCGGAGCAGAATCACGATGCCAACACTGGTCTTACTCACGTTGTTCAATGCTTGGGAGACATAAAAAAGCAATCTCCTGTGATCTCATATGCTGATTTGTACCAGGTGCTTTAACGTTGCTTGTATTTTGGACTTGATTAGCGCCGTGTGAATAAAGTGAAGGCAGGATTTATGATGTGTTGTTTGAAAGTAGTTGGCTGGAGTAGTTGCTGTTGAAATCACTGGTGGTCCAGAGATTCCTTTCCACCCGGGAAGAGAGGTCAGTGATTGAATTTTCCAGACTTTAAACTCTTTTTTATCATCCCATCTCATAAGGGTTGGTTAAATCGAATGAATGAAAAAGAAAGAGAAAGTAGTGACTAGAAAGAATGAATTTACATAATTCCTTTATGTTGTTGTTGAACACAGGACAAGCCTGAGCCGCCACCAGAAGGCCATCTCCCTGCCTGCACCAAGGGTTATTGAGCTATTATAAATTCGTGTTTATATGTTTGTTTTCGTATTTGTGGAGTTTTGGATTTATGGAGTTGTGGCCACACTTTGGTATTTTGGATTTGTTTGGTTATTTCAAAGCTTCATTTTGTACTATCTCGTTGATAATAATGATAAAATATTCATTAACTAATTTGCAGGGGCATTGCTATGTGTATAACAGTGGATATCATGGATCATGGACCGGCACCCCTGACATTTTTGACAAGAGCTATTTTGAGTATGTTTTCTGTTACTAGCCATAGCTGCTATGGAGTTCCCCAATAGTATATAGGATGAATTAGGTCGACAACCACTTTCCTGAGCCCATTAATTTTAAGTGGCCCACAAATAACCCAGAGTTACAAAAACTCTACTGTGACTTATTGGGACCAGACTATACAAATATGTATAAAGCCCAACCCTCCCTAATAGCTAATCCACCAAACGTTTCTGAGATGATAACTCACTTATTGGGGTCTTAAAAAAGAAAAGCCCGTACTTGTTACCAACCAATACCAGACAAACTAAATAACTCACCTTTTGAGAATGAGTCCAAGATATTTGAATCCTTCAATCTCTTTGAACACGAAACCTCCGAACCTACAGTGCAGAAACTGGATGATGACAAGGGAGAAGATTGTTGGAAATTATTTTACCAGGATCTTAGATCTACTCACAAGTATGTTGATTAACACCCTAAATATGAACTTTCTAAAACGATGAAATAAACACATAAAGTTTAGGAAACCTTACATTGGGTGCAGCGGAATTAAATGACTCCTTCCGTTCAGATCTCTAACCCTTGTATCCTTTCTGTCGCAGAGTATTATCAACATCTGAACCTGGATCTCTTTCTCTGAATCTTTGATGCTAAAACTCCTTTTGCTGAAAATCTTTCTTCACGATCTTCCTCACTATGATTGAGGTATTGCTTGTTGTGTGTGGGCACTACTCTAATCACTAAGGGGTTTCGAAATTCTAAAGAAGAAGAGAGAGAGAGTGGCGGCCAAAGGTAGAGAGAGAGGCTCGGGTTTTTCTGAATGAAAAGTGTAATTTTCCTGAAGCCTTCACTACCTATTTATAGCATTCCACTAGAGTTAGGTTTGAATTATTTGGTATTAAAATAATGAAAATATTAGAGGTAAAACTCCTATAAAAGTGGTCGGCCATGGCTTATTGGATTTGGGCCTTACTTTTTGTAATTTTGCAGTTTTATCACTTTTGTATCTGATTTGCTCAAAAACGCTAATTTTCTAATTCAACCATTTAAATGCCAATTCTAACTATTTAATAACTATAAATAATTATTAAATAATATTGTCATTTATCATATTTATTAATTGAACCATACAAAGTATCATAATTAACAAATATGCCCCTAACAACTCTTTCTTTACAATTTCGCCCTTACTTAGTGAAAAATTCACAAATAGACATAGTCTAACTTGAGAATTATAATTGATTAATCAAAACCAATTACATGAGTCTTACAAGAAATATTATCTTAACTAGTGCGGGGACCATGGGTCTATATAACCGAGCTTCCAATAAGTAGATCAAGAATTTATCACTATAATTCACTAACTTATTAATTCTTCGTTGAATCCACGCATAGAACTTAGAATTGCACTCTCAGTATATAGAATGCTCTATATGTTCCACCATATAGACACATCATTAGTTATCCATTGTTATAATCCTAATTTGATCAATGATCCTCTATATGAATGATCTACACTGTAAAGGGATTAGATTACCGTTACACCCTACTATGTATTTTATCCTTAAAACACTTGACCCCGTATAAATGATATTTCAGCTTATGTGAAATGAGTACTGCACCATTTATGTTTGTTTGGTCAAGCTCGAAGGAGATCATCCTTTGCTTACTATTCGCCAGATAGAAGCTATAGATTCTATGTTTATGTTAGCGCTCCCACTCAATTGCACTACCATGTTCCCAAAATGTACGTATCACCCTGACCTAAAAGTAGGCTTAACTAACAAATCAAAGAACACGAATAGCCTCCTGAGATTGAGCCTAATCATAACAGGATTAAGAACATTTGATCTAGGATCAACTAGGCGATATTGACTTAAATAGATTTTACGGTAAGTTTAATAAATCTAAGTCAAAGTTTAATATCGGTCTCTTCCGATGCATACTCTATGCATCCAACCTGAGCTTTACTTTAACTAATGTTCTGGAAAGAACATAACATTTCTCCAAATGCAAGTAAACTCTTGCTGTAGATTATCATATCAGTAAAACCCTGTGTCTGATAAATCTAGGAAACTTTATTCACATAGTCATGTTTACTTTCCAATGTGATGACAACATAATAAACAGGATCAAGTATGTGAAAAGGGTTTAAGATGAATTTATAAATCAAATAGACAAGCAATTGATAAAGTGAACCAAAACATACACAAATGAATGAAAAATACTTTTGTTTCTTTATTGATGTTAAATAAAATCGATTACATTGAAATGGAGTTTTATTTAGGGCATAAAACCCAACAAAGATTTGCCGATTGAGGTGTTCAAACCGGGCACCAGTGGGGGTGTGATAAGGGCCAGGCATAATTAAGAGAGGGACTCGGGAAACTTGTAACTCATTATTGAGAAGAAATTCAGGAGTTAAAACAAGGAGGAGCAGAGTTCTAAACCGAGACAACAATGGAGGTAACTCATTGAATTTAGATGAAGTTCTTGCTCAATGCATTGATGTTTCAATCACCTATGTGCAAAATTTGGGAATGGCGAGGAGGCGGCCAATGTCATGCCCCCACCTTCGCCATGAGGTGCCTAGCGTGGAATTTCCGCGGTCTCCGGAGACCGGCGGCGGAGAGAGCCTTAAAAAAGCTCTCTCGAGGGGAGGGGTTTGATGTAATTTTCTTGATGGAAACTAAAATCGACAAGGATTCAATGGTTGAAACAATCACTAGATTAGGTTACCATAATTGTGAGTGTATATCTTCTATGGGAACGGCTGGAGGCTTTTGTGTCGCGTGGAAGAAAGGCTTTCAGCTTCGAGTTCGGCACAAGTTTAATGCGGGATTTGAATGTAGTATTGTAGAAAATCACGTGGTTCCCTGGTCTCTTTTTCTGATTTATGGGACGCCTTATGGAAGGGAAAAGAGAGCTTTCTGGCAATGGCTCTCTGAAACGGTGAATAGAGGTGATACCAACTGGGTGGTTTGTGGGGATCTAAATGTCATTGCTAATGCTGAAGAAAAGAGGGGAGGCCGTGAATACCATGATCGAGAAGGATTTCATTTGCAGAATTTCATGTCGGATACGGAAGGAGTAGACCTTGGTTTCATAGGACCAAGGTATACTTGGATGCGATCGAAGGGTCCAAATAATGGGGTGAGGAAGCGGCTTGACAGGGCCTTAGCAAGTGCGGACTGGTGTGTAAATTTTCCTGAGGCTACGGTTGTGAATCACCCTATTCTGGCCTCTGATCATGCCCTGGTGGTTTTGGATTGGCAACCAATGACTCAAAAACTGAAGTATCCTTTCCGGTTCTTAGAGGTGTGGACAGCTGATCCCGGATGTAAAGATGTTATACAGAACGCTTGGAAAGGAATTTGTCATGGCCAACCGAGTTTCAGGGTGTGCGGGAAACTTGCAAGAACAAAAGAGGCGCTCAAGGATTGGAATAGGAATGTTTTTGGGTTCTGTGATGTGCAATTAAGAAGATTGTATGCAAAGTTAAGTGATCTCCAAATGCAACATACTGATTCGGCTAGCGTTGAAGAAGCTGAGGTGCAATTGGACATTCTTAGCTTGGAACAAAAGATGGAGAGGATTTGGAAGCAGAAATCAAGAGAGCTTTGGGTTTCGCAAGGCGACTGCAACTCTAAGTTCTTTCACACTTCTACTATGATTCAAAGACGGAGAAACAATATTCAAGCCATCAAGGATGGCAGCCGATGGATCTTTGAAAGAAAGGAAATGAGTGATTATTTTATAAGGAACTTCAGTGCACTCTTTGAAAGCCAACATCCGTGCATTGAGGATGATTTTGATACTCTTTTCGAAGGTCAGGTAACAGAAGAGGATAATGTAGACCTTTGCCGTGTTTCCACATGTGAAGAAATCAAGAGAGTGGTTTGGAAACTGAACCCTTTGAAAGCTCTGGGACCGGATGGATTCTTTGGCATTTTCTATAGGAAATACTGGGAAACGGTTGGAGAAGATATATGTGGGATGGTGCAAGATTTTTTCCGAAGTGGGAGATTTGTGGGAAAACTTAGCCACACCTTCTTATGTCTCATACCAAAAACTGACAACCCGTATTCCTTTGACCATTTCCGTCCAATAAGCCTTTGCAATTTTAGCTACAAGGTTATTGCGAGGATAATCACTGATAGACTGAAGCTGGTGTTGGACAAATTGGTCAGCCCCCTGCAGTCGGCTTTCTTGCCAGGGAGATGGATAGCGGAGTGTTATGATCTTGCGGCGGAAGCAATCCATACTCTCAACAAGATTCGAAGTAACCGGGGTTTCATGGCGGTCAAAACGGACATGCACAAAGCGTATGATAGAATTGAATGGAGTTTCCTGCAGCGTGTCCTCAAAGCAAACAGATTTAATGAGCAGTTCTGCAACTTAATCTCCCAGTGTGACGACGGTGACATTCTCGATCCTGCTAAACGGGGCTCCTCTGAAATCTTTCGCTCCCGGAAGGGGTCTACGACAGGGTGATCCTTTATCACCGTACCTTTTCATTCTTTGTAGTGAAGTTCTTTCCAAGTTAATGAACCGTGCAGAAGCTGGAAGACAGATTTCGGGGATTAAAGTTGGTAAGAGTTCTCAGCCCATAACTCACTTGTTCTATGCCGATGACGCAATTTTCTTCTGTAGAGCGACAGTGTCTGAAGCTCAATAGCTGGGAAAATGCATTGAGAAGTACAAGAGATGGTCAGGACAGAAAGTTAACAGGCGCAAAAGTAGTATGGTGTGTTCCCCGAGGGTGAAGACGACGAGAAAGCAAACATTCAAGGGTTGCTTAACATTAATATGCTGGATAAAAAAGAGAGATATTTGGGGAATCCTTTTTTCTACTCGGCTAGGAGAAGGGATGATTTCAAATATTTAAAAGACAAACTCTTGGCTCGGTTGGAAGGGTGGAAAGCCAAGCATTTGTCGATAGCAGGGAGGCAAACCCTTATTAACTCGGTGATGCAGAGTATCCCGGGTTATGCAATGTCAACCATGAAAATTCCGGTGTCCGTTTGTGCTGAAATGGATAACATTGTTGCTCGTTTTTGGTGGAAGGGATCAGCGTTTCAAGGGAATCGGTATTTAGCTCTGAAAAGCTGGGCGGACTACTGTCAACCTAAGAGGAATGGGGGTCTCGGTTTCAGAAGATTTAAAGACATGAACGTAGCGTTGTTGGCAAAGTTGGCATGGCAGATGCTTGATGGGGAGACAAGTACTAGACCATGGGTTCAAGTTCTTTATGCAAAGTACTGCTCTATTCAAGACTTCTGGTGTGTCCAAGAAAAACAATCGGATTCGAGAGTTTGGCGGGGCATTCTGAGTACCCGTGATTTGTGTGTGCAAAATGCTGGAATTCTGGTGGGAAATGGAAAAATTGACATCTGGTGTAGGCCGTGGGTTCCAGGGATCAATCCTGTGGAGGTTCGCAATGCCTTTTCCTATAATGTTACTCATGCCTTTTCGTCCGTGTCAGATTTTTTCATACCTGGGACACTAAGATGGAATGAGAGCCTCATTACTCGGTGTTTTTCGATGCAAGTTGATGAAGCTATATTACGCATCCGACCACTTGCTGGGAAGGAAGATACTCTGTTCTGGAGGGGCAACAGCCAAGGCAACTTCTCGGTCAAGAATGCCTATTGGAATGCGCAAAAGTATAGATTTCATGAAGAGAAAAGGGTTTGGAAATGTCTCTAGATGCTAAGGATTCATGCGAGGCAAAAGACATTGTTTTGGAGGATTTTGAGTGGCTGTCTGCCCATCAAAAGCCGTCTGGGGGGGTTTCTGAATACTGATACATGTTGCGCTTTGTGTGGTGATGATGTTGAATCAGATGTACACTTGTTTAGAGACTGCCATTTTGCTCGTGGCCTATGGTTCTCTTGCCCGTGGGGTCCTTGCAGCAGTGGACTTGGGAATTTAAACTTGGAGGATTGGTTCTTATGGTTGTTCGATACAAGGAACGAGTTGATGATATTATATGGAGCTTGCATCATTGAACACATTTGGAATTGCCGAAATGAAGTCATTTTCAGAGGAGCTAAAGCAAACATGGCTGCTTCAGTAAAAATTATACTCCAGCGGTTCAATGAGTTTCGATCGGAGCTCCTAGAGGCTGACGAACCTGTGAACACTCATTCAGATGCTCCTCGTTCCAATCTGGTGGATGGTTGCAGGTTTAGGGTGGATGCATCGATCCTCGATGGTCTGGCTGGGTTAGGTGATGTTCAAGTTGATGCAGAGCCCGATGAAGCAAGTGTGTTGCTGCACTTTACGGCAGTGGACAGTGTTCTCGAAGCAGAACTGCGCGCCATTCTCAGCGTCTTGACATGGGCAAGGGAAAAGGAACTCAATTCTGTTTTCATTGAATCTGATTCTCTCATAGCAGTAAAGGCTTTAAACTCTAATGTTCTGCCTTATGCTTGGGGTTCGTATCCGGTTTTTCATGAATGTTGTGCCCTGTTGCCTCTGTTTCAAAATTGAGTGTTTTCATTTATTCCTCGTTTGGATAACTCTGTAGCTGATGCTCTTGCGTGTTATGCTAGAGTGTCTCGTGTGAGTGCGAGTTGTGTGCTAAGGGATGTAGCCCCCTTTGTGGCTACTATGTGAGTTTGTTTTTCTTTCAATAAAAGACCTTAATTATCAAAAAAAAAAAAAAAAAAGATCGACAAATATATAGTTTCTGCAAAAATTTGAGCTACCATAGACTTGATAATTTTTTTAGTTTATTTGTATATTTATGCTATTTTTTTTTTGATGAATTACTCTTTTTAAAAATAAATATGTTTATATAAATATAAATATTAAAGTATGAATAAATCAGAACAATTCAAAATCAGAACAAATAAATATTAAAGTATTTTAATAAATTCATAAACAAAAAAATCAGAACAATTCAAAATCTCAAATTAACAAAATTAAAAATTTAGATTTATAATCTTTACAAATATGAAAAACTTAAATCAATCTATCTACCATTGTTGTTGTCGTTGCTTAGTTACTGAATTCTTAATAAAAACAACTAGAACTTATATAAAATTAATATTTACGTGGCTCGCCACGTAACTCTCATCTAGTATATATAATATGTGGATAGGCAATTGTGAAAAGTAAAAAAGTAAAAAATAAAAAATAAAAAACAGTACACATATATAGTATAGAAAAAAAAACAGTAAAAATGTAATATCTCCCTTACAACAGTAAAATTGAAATAAAATAGAAAAAAACAGTATGTGGTGTAAATTTCCCTAGATATATATATATACATCAAAATTTCTATTTATTTTCCCATATTTTTGTAAATATCCCATAAAAATATGAGAAAAATAAATTTTTTGATATATATATATGGCATGCAAACTAAATTGTATCAAATATGATATTTTTTTAAAGAATAATTAGCAATTTTTCCCCCTGAACTTTCGACAATATTGATTTTGGCCCTTAAAATATATAGCTTGTTAAGAATCCCCATTGAACTTTTACACATACAGAAATTTAGTCCTTCTGTTAGGTTCCGTCTCATTATTCCGTTTAAATGCTGACATGTCTTTTTAAATTAGCAACTTTGTCCCCTAAACTTTGACAACTATCAAATTGTACACCCTCAGAATAAAAATGAAAAAAATTCAACATTTTTTTTAGTAAATCTCAAAAAATTAACGTAGATCTTAAGAAAATGTTATTTTGAATGATTAAGAAATTTAAAAAATAAATTAAATTTTAAAACTAATTAAGCCATTTAAAAAATTATTTATTTTTTATTTAAAAATTCATTTAGATATTTAAAAAAATATTAAAATTTAATTTTTATAAAAATTAATTTTTACGGGAATAAACTTGACTATATTTTATTTTTCTCAAAAAATGTAAGTTTGTTTAAGTAAACATGACATTTTTTTAGTTTAATTTATAGTTTTTTTTTCAAATAATTTTATATTTTTATTGAATTTTTAATTATTTTTCTTTATTTATTAAGATATGAATTTATAAATATAAATGAGTTTTTATTCTTAAAAAAATCTTAGTTTATTTAAATAATTTATTAGATTGTCAATAATTTTTGTTTGATTTTTTAAGATACGTGTTTATAAATAAAATAAAGTTTAAAAATATTTATTAAGAATAATATAATTTTTTTAAGTAAAATTAATATTTTTGTCAGGTTTTTTAAATAATTTTTATTATTTTTTCAAATTAATAGAATATTATAATTTTTAAAATTAGTTTTTAAATAAAAGAGGCAAAATTTCATATTAATCAAAGTTTAGGGAGTAAAAATGCTAATTTTTAACGGTAAAGATAACAAAACCTAACAGAAGGGGCATAATTATGTAAATTTTATATTTTAGGGAGAATTTTTAACAAGCCGTATATTTTAAGGGGCAAAACTAAGTAGTGCCGAAAGTTCAGGAGGAAAATATGCTAATTATTCTTTTTTAAATATATATAAGATAAATCATCATAGACAAGAAGGAATATCATAAAAAACTTTAAAAAATTGTATATAAGTTTTACTCCTATATAATCAAAATCAGTTTCCTGATGAAGAAACTAATTTTTTGATGTATGATCTTTGGTGAGTTTTGCTCTGACCGATCGTCGCCGAATAGGTAAAAAGCTTAAAAACTCGTATTGAATTTTATTTCTATATAATCAAAACCAGTTTCCTAATAAAGAAACTAATTTCTTAATAAAAAACTAGTTTCTTGATAAATGATTTTTAGTAAGCAATTTATCTAAAGATTAAATATGAGTTTTGAAAATTAAATTTATATAGGAGAATTATCCCATATACTATTTTTTAAACTTTTTTTTTTTTCAAATTTACGATTTAGGTTTCTAAAGTGGTTGCAGCGCTAGTTGCAATAAGGGTTTTTGTACGATTTTTGGTTGCAATTTAGGTTGCAGCGCTAGTTGCAATAGCGGTTTCTATGTAGAATTCCGTAAAAATACAAAAAAAAAATATTATTTTAAAGTGAAAATAAAAAAGCCCCATTTATATATATAGCATGGCAAATATTATAAAATAGTTCAAAAATTAAAAAAAAAAATACTATAAAAAATAACCAAATTTAAAACTGTCATATTCAAGTAAAAAAACAAAAACAAAAAAACCTGTAAATTCTTCATTTGGTGAAGTTATCATTTAAAACACTTGAAGGGAGCTTGCTTATAAATAAGATAAGAGGAGTAACTCAAGTTAAAAGGCTTCCTTGTTAACAACATTGTAGAGTACACCAAATAATGGGCCAATAGGCCCAGCCCACAGAAAGAAAAGGATTGAATTCGAGCCTCACATTTTAGAATCCAAGGATGTCATATTGGAAAGTTTAGAATAATATACATCTTTTTTATCTAATTTACAATAATAACATTACTATATGAAAAAAAAAATTGAGAAAATAGAGTTGTAACAATAAATTCTATGAAAAAAATAATGTAATAGTATAAAAAAAAAATCAAGTTGTCAAAACTAAGTAAAAAAATCGTAATACAAAAATATATTAAAGAGTTTATATTGTTTTACTTATTGCAATTAGGTCAATATTTTGTTATTTATTTTGTTAATTTGTAGCTATTTTTTTGGTTGTTTTATAGTTATTTTTATATTTTTTTGTTAAGTTGTTCTAGGATTATTTTTGAGTTATTTTTTTATTTTACAGAAACACATGTATTTTTATAATTTTGAAACTTTAACATAATATTTTTATAAACTTGGTACAGTAAAAATGTAAAAATTTCTGTATCCCAATATTTTTGTAAACTTTCTCTTATTTTTTTTTAATATTTTTGTAAGTTCCTCCAATATAAATATATAGGGTATGATTGTGATAAACTTAAATTACACATTTTTTTTTTCAATACGATGTGTATATTTAAGGGATTATTTCACAAAAACATAAAAACAACAAACAATTACAAAAATATGGTTTCACAGAATTTTACATTTTTACGATTTTTTTGATTTTATTTACAAAAAATACGGTCTTTTTATGTTGTAATCTTGTTAATTTGTTGTTGATTTTTTGTTACATGTATGTTATTTTTTGTCGTTATTTTCATGTTACTTTTATGTAGTTTTCTTGTTGATTTTATGGTGTTTTCGTGTTATTTTTTGGAAAACAATAAAATGTAGAAAAACATTCTTTGAACGTAAAATTGTAAATATTTTACAAAAAATAATGCCTTATATCTCAATTATACAATTAATAATAATACATAACAGTCCATTTAATACTATCGATCTATAAATAAATTATTATTTTTTATATGAAATTTATAAAGAAAAACATATAAAAAATACTAGAAAATTTGCTTTTGTTTAGTTTAAAATATTCTCACAATTGCCACACAACCAAGTTATTGGGGTCAATCTTTTTTCTTCTTAGAATTGTGTTGGTGTTTTCTTTATTTTTTTCCTTAAATTAATATTTATTTACATCTTGACCCCCTCTCAAAAAGAATTCTCTTTTGCCCCTCACTATTACTTTCATTATATATATGTGTAGATCATCATTAGTTATGCATTATGTCACATATTTTATACAAATGATTATCATCATCAATATGTATATATAGGTAATAAATAATATATAATAAATAATATATAACATGTACAAAGTGGAAACAATCAATGTCACTATGATCTTATCTAAAACATATATTAATTGCATAGTGAAATTTTTTTAATATTTATAATTGTCATACATATAATTTTAATTAAAAAAAAATAATAGTAAAAGTATTTTATTTTACAATTTTATTATAATTGTATTCTTTTTTAGTTATTAAATGCCAAATAAGACAGTTAAGTGTCAGCTCAAAAATACATGATGATTTATTTTTTTAACTTATTTAATAAGTAATTTAATAATATGTCGTCATCATGTGTTTCTGAATTGATACTTAACAGTTAAAAAATATACAACTACAACAAAATTATAAGATAAAATATGCTACTTTTTTGTTAAAATCATATATATATATATATATAACAATTATAAATATTAAAAGATTTCACCACAAAATTCCTACATAGATGTATATTTGTAATGATACCGCCGAATACTTATGCTCATTTTAGATCATGTTATGATGAGGTAGTTGGCAAATAATTATATATGTATTATATATATAGCATTAATTAATATTTATGCTTTAATGTGTATTTGTATATGTAGTAGCATCATCATCTCTTTTCCATTTTCTACAAAGCCATTCCATAATTAATGTCAATGTTCTTTATTTGATCAATCTAAATGCAATTATTATAAAAGTAGCATATATGCTTTTTAGCAAAAATGATAATGATCATTCCAAAAATTAAAGGTTATAATTAAGATAACTACATTACCTTCAACAACAACAACTAAATAAATTATGTACTAAAGTCAACACATTCTCTCATTGAACAATGTGAAGAGCTTAACTACTATATTGGAAATTAAATACCCGTAAGTGAGAAGATAGAATACAATTTTCTTATGATTATTAGTCTTTAAAATTGTAAACTACAAAATTAAGCAAACAAACACCATTGAAAAAATAGGTTCCTTTGCCAATTAGCTAATCTTATTTCAAGACAAGTAACTATCACATTAATTATTCAATATTAATTGTTCTCAATCTCATTAAATGTTTTTCTTATATTCAATGAGAAATGTATAATTAATAAATTTATTCTTATTTATTTGTTTATTTTGTTTATTATTATTGTTATTATTATTATTTGAAAGGGTTCACTAAATGTATAATGATGTGTATAATTCAACTCCCTCATTTTTCCACAATAATTTCTTGTACGTAATCTGTATAAGTATAGGCCGACCCATACATATTTATTTTTATATGCAATATCTATATTAAATTAAGGAAGTTTCATATAAACAAAAATGTAACAAATTTAATAGTTTTATAGTTTTTTTTTTAAAGAGAAATGATTTTTTTTTTTAATCAAATCTGACAATAATTCGTTACATAATAATATATCATTTAAGATAAACAAACTGTGTTGTTTACAAAAATAAAAATAAAAATTCTAATAAACCTTCAAATAAAATATATACAACTATAATCGTCAACATTAAAGTATCAAAGAATCACAAAAAATACTAGATCTCTAATTCAAATGAACATTTGACAAATCACACTCATCAATGATTATTAGCCAAAGATCTTCTAATAAAAAGTGCCCGCGTAATAACAACCCTAGGTATTATTCTAGAATAAAAGGAAATAGTGAAACGACCAACCATAGCGATCGATAACAATCGTAACAAACAATCGCACCATAAACTATGAGGCTAATAAAAATCTTAGAATCCCCCAAATTTGATCATGGACAATGATAGTCATGCTACTAACAAAATATGATTTGAACCAATTGAAATTAATAAAACCCTACTACTATAACAATAGCAATGTGGTGTAGCAATACCATTATTGAAAATAAAAATAAACAACACACTAAGAGGACTAACAGCAGTGAAGAGCTAATCCAAAACCAATGGACAACTCAAATTTCCAAGACACACCTCTAAAGAAAGAACACTCAGGAAGAAGGATAGCAACAACTCTAGTGAAATCGAAAATAGTGTGGGAATCAATAAGACTCGATGCCAAAGCCATGTCATAAGGCCAAGAAACAGCCAACGAGCCTAGTCAGGCAAAAAAAATCAAGTAGTGGATAAGAAATTCTAGAGAGAAACCCTAGAAAGAATATAGTGATATTGCATATAATTATATTATATTTTTTAGAGTTCTTTATGGTACTGAATTAGGTACAAAGCGGAAGATCTTGTTTCCATAGCGTCGAGGATCACCACATACACTAAATTTGAAATATAAATTACATGAAAGAAATAAATACCACTCGATGACAATCTGGGTATCCTCAAAATTTCTTGTAATTTGGATTTGATAAATCACACACCAAATCAATCCACCACACACAAAGAGTAGTGTGATCTACTAAGATAAAGTGTATAATTTGTTCTTGTTGAATTCCCAACACATGAGCAAGAATTGTTCTTGAGAGAAAAATAAATTTCTTTATCTCTAATTTTATTCAAATTTAATTTAGAAATAAATATTCCGATTTCTCAAAGGGAAATTTGATTTTCTATACTTAAATATACCTAATATTTTATCCCTAAACTCATACATATCACCATTGAAAATATATGACTACTTTATCGAAAACCCAAAAATACCCCTCTCATAACTCAACCCCATTTTTTCCCAACCCACACATGCATCGGACCCCCCCATTGGGCCTCATCGGACCCCCTCATCGGACCGGTCGGACCCAACCAAATTTTCCCAACTTGCAAGCATCGGACCCCCCCCCCCCCCCCCCACATTGGACCCCATCGGACCCCCCCCATCGGACCCCCCCATCGAACCCGTCGGGCCCAACCCAATATTTTTTCCCAACTCGCAAGCATCAGACCCCCCATTGGGGTGCCCATCGGACCCCATCGGGCCATCGTCTTCCCCAAACTGCAATTTTTCCAAATCCCAGATCTGAACCTAAAATCGAACCTAAATTTAACAAAGCTCACGGTGCACACATAAACACATACATTATACATTATAACCCTAAAATCAATACCTATCAATACTCCAAAACATATATCACAAAAAAAAAAATGACAAAAAAAAGGGGGCCGGCGGTGGGAGATCGGTTTTGGTTTGGGAGGGGGCCGGCATTGTGGACAGTGGTGAGGGGCTGGCGTTGTGGACGGTGGTGAGGGGCCGGCGTTGTGGACAGTGGTGAGGGGGGGTTTGGGTTGTGGACGGTGGTGAGGGGGGTTTGGGTTGTGGTTCGGTTTGGGTTGTAGAAGAGCAGAGAGAGAGAGAGAGAGATGGGGTTGAGTTATGAGAGGGGTATTTTTGGGTTTTAGATAAAGTAGTCATATATTTTCAATGGTGATATGTATGAGTTTAGGGATAAAATATTAGGTATATTTAAGTATAAAAAATCAAATTTTCCTTCTTAAATCAGACATATATTTATAGTAGTAAATATTTAATTAATTAAATCATATTTAATTATTCAAATAAAATATCCACAATCGAATCGGTTATTGATATTTCTGAGGAGGAATCTCTCAACTACTTGAGAGAATATCTCAACTAACTTGGAGAGAATATCTCAACTACTTTGAAAGAATATCTCAACCAACTAAAAATATATTTAACTATTTTTTAAATTCAAATATTTATCTTTTTTTTTTTTAAAAAAAAAGAATTAATTAATTAATTAACTAAAAAGACAAAATCAAGGGATAACTCTACAATAGGGTAGGCGCCTATCATGTCTTAATTAAGACAAGAATAGTGTCTTTTTTAGACAACTTTGGTCTTAAATCTAAATTTAAATTTAAACAGTTATTTATTACAAAGATAAATAATTACTATTTTTTCAATTCAAAATAGATTTTTTCGAATAATATTATACAACTCTTTAGACCTACCCTTGATAGTGTTTCAAGATGGCGATTAGAAGACTATGGACCTATAATTCTAAGCTCCAATAAACTAAATTATTTATTGAGTTTCATAAAACCAAAAAATCCTATTTATTAATTCTATAATTACTCCACTATAAATATAGAATTAAACTCTTAGTAATTATATAATTATATTTACCGAGTTTTACTGCAGTGTCAATTGATATAATCAATTCCAGTGATTAGTCATCCTTGTGTTGGTTCGTAATTAATTTTGGTTAAATTACCGTTTTACGATTCTAATTACTTCTTTATCTTATACTACCATTAAATCACTAGTGGAAGTATAATTTAGATTCAATCTAAATTTGTGTGTAACTTTCCAGTTTCAAAATTAACACATAAAGGGAACCAACATTCAATCTGTTAGGAAAGTCAGGATTCTATAATTTTAGATTATGTTCCTAGCCATATATCAACATTATTAGATTCCTTAAACAGAAGTTCTAAAAATTATCTTCTCTGAGAAACTTTAACGAGTGAATCAAAGAAACTAGTAACATGAACATGAGTTCATGATTACTCAGAAGTAGGCCAATCTACTATTGATCATCTTTATGATATGAATTTGGTCTTTATAGTAAACAATAAGTTTGATAAAGATAGCTTTATTCATATCAGTCCTTGTCATATATAATCTCTATTACGTACAACACATCCACTTAAATGTCATACTACATCAATAATCTGAATCGAGATTACTTGCACTGAATAACGGCATTAGTGAATCACACTAACAACTATTGATTAAAGATTCTTAAACTTTAATATGTTACTGACTATTTTATTCATGACTAAGTGATCTTATTCTCTATACAATACAAGTCACAACCTCATGTATGAATAATAAATTTTTTAATATTTATATATAAATTATTCAATATTAAATATTAATAATTTAACATTCACGCATATATCAAAATGATCAACTCTTATTAATAATCAGAAATGTCTTTACAGACTTTTCAGGACATACCCTAACACTTTATTTCTTTTTGGCATTCTAGGTATATGATTAATTATGATAGCTTAATAATTTTATAGGGGAGATTTTCAAAAATACCCTTCTTTTATGTTTTATTTATAATTTTTCGGCCAAATTTTTTTATTTACAAAAATACACTTGTAAAGTTTTAAAATTGTAAAAATACACTTTGCTCAATAAAATGTAAACGATAACGAGAAATACCTCTCAACAACTATAAATAAACTATAAAATAACAAAAAAAAAACGGCTTATTATTTTTACTATAGAGGTATTTTTGTAAATAAAAAAATTCAAAGAGTAAAAATGAAAAAAAAAATCGTGTTGACATATTTTTGTAATTTTTTTTTTAATTTTTGGTCTATTATATAAATTTTTCTACTTTTTATAACAGAATCTGACAAAAAAAAAAAAATCATATTTGCATAATATTTATATTGTATACAGTTTAAAAATCATATCCTCATATACATATATATACTCATATATATAAGGGATATTGGCGGCTAAACCACCTGAATTTTACGGTTTGTAACAGTTAACCACAAAAATTGAAATTTTAGCGACATAACTACCTAAACCCTTGTTCCGTTTTGCTCTGCACACCTCTGTCCAAAAATCACAGTTAAGTGCCACGGTGGAATGTCCACGTGGCAAGTTTTTAGTGGTCCACGTAATATTAATTTTAAAAAAAAATTATAAATATTAAAAAAAATTAAAAAATTAGAAAAAAAAATTAAAAATATTTTTTTTACTTTTTTTTTCTTTTTTCCTTTTGTTTTTTTTTTAAAAATAATTTAAAAATTATAAAAATTAAAAAATTATAAAAAATAATTTAAAAATTATAAAAATAAAAAAATTATTTTCTTTTATTTTTTTATTTCCTTCTTCTTCTTCTTCTTCTTCTTCTTCTTCTTCTTCTTTTCTATTTCTCTCTCGAATTGTAAACCCTAGCTGCAATCTTTTCTTTCTATCTCCCCGTCACTCCCTTCCTCTCTTTGCTCTCTTGCTTGACGGCGTTGTAAGACCACAAACTGTTGTTGACGGTGTCGATGGTCCTAGGGATCTTGAAACCTTGTTCTTTGATTCCAAAAACCCAAGAACCTGACGGCCCCCTCTCTCCTCCTTGCAATCTTTCCCTCTCTCCTTCTCTTTCATTTTCCCGGTGCAATGATAACTATATAGCCGTCCATGATCATGGGTGGTCCAACAGGACCATGGGATCATGTTCCCTAGGTCCCAAAACTAAAAATCCTAATTTTTTGAGAGCGAGAGAGAAGAGCTTTAATGGGGGCCTAGGTCGCGTGAGAACGAGAGAGAGGAGAGGGTCTGAGAGCGAGAGAGAAGAGAGGAAGGGAGGCGGCTGCACTGTCCACTGGCCTTCAGCCTCCACCGAGAGGGAAAAACAAAGAAAGAGGGGGGAGGCGGCTGATGGAAGAGATGAGCAGCTAGGGTTTGTTTTTTTGGTTCAGTTAAGAAGAAGAAGGAAAGACAAAGGAGAAAGAAAAAAAAAAGAAAAAGGAAAATGAAAAAGAAAATAAAAAAATAAAAGAAAATATTTTTTTTTATAATTTTTAAATTATAATTTTTTTTTTAAAACAAAAAAAGAAAAACAAAAAAAAAAGTTAAAAAAAAATATTTTTTAATTTTTTTTTCTGATTTTTTAATTTTTTTAATATTTATAATTATTTTTTAAAAATTAATATACGTGGACCACTAAAAACTTGCCACGTGTACACGTGTGTACACGTGAACAGTCCACCGTGACACTTAACTGTGATTTTTGGACGGAGGTGTGCAAAGCAAAACGGAACCATTTAGGTAGTTATGCCGCCAAAATTTCGGTTTTTGTGGTTAACTGTTACAAACCGTAAAGTCCAAATGGTATATAATATATATAGAACTAATTATATTTTAATGTAAGTGGTTATAACTAAATATAAGTACATCAGAAAAATAAATAAATTAAAATACTAAAAAGTATCAAATTTAACAACAATCACTACCAAAAATGTTATCTTTAGTGATAACTTTTTTATCATAATATAAATTTTTTGTGACTAAATATAACTTTTATAGTCACAACAAAAATTACTTGTCATTTAATATTTAAATACATGTTGCTATTATTTTATTTTAGTCAGTGTTGTTGCTAAAAACACATTTAGTTACAATAAATTGTGATTTTTGTGATTAATAATATTTTTAGCCACAAACTTTTTAGTGATAACATAGGAATGATAATTTATATGTTTAGTTGCAATTTTTTTTTTTACTTTTAGTAACAAATTTTGTTGGGACTAAAAATACGATTTCTTGTAGTACACAATCTTGTATTATATCATAATAAAATTATTTTTGTGTAAATATAATATCTATTTTTGGAATAAAATTATTAATTCTACATAAATAAATTTATAAATTATATATTTTTTTAGTAAGATATAATTATTTTTTATATAAAAGTATACTTTTGTTAATGCGAGTCTTAGAACATGTATACCAATTATAATTTAGAGGTTATTTTTATTTATAACTGGTCTAAGTTGGGACTAAATTTTTTTTATAATAGATTAGAGGTTATTCTTGAGTAGAGTATTATTAAATAAATGTTTCACTGTCATGGGCGGCTAATAACCTGTGCAACCTGGGCAGTTGCATAGGGCCCCAAAATAATAGGGGATTATTATTATTATTATTATTATTATTATTATTTTGAAAATATAAAAAGAATTAATATTGAGAATAGGAAAGGTTGTTATTGGTAGTTTTCCATAGCATAACGTTAATATTAGTGTTATGTACAATTATTATATAAATACATAATTAAAATTCCCATTTTTATCTCATTCTTCCTCTTTCTCTCATTCTTTTTTTTTTAAGAAAACCAGTATCATTCTCTTCCTTTCTCATATTTTTAAATCAATTTTAGTTTTTGGCTGCCATCAATTCTCATAAAAAAAAGCCAGGTATATATATATTATATATTATATAATATAAATGTTACATAAGGTTTATATATTGCTTATATATATTCTCTTTCTCTAATCTCTATAATATATATATATATATATTTATTTTTTAGATTGGAGCTTTCACTTGGTGGTTGGTTTGCTTTTTTTTTTTTCACTTGGTGATTGTGATATTGGACAATTGGCGATATTGAATTTATAATAGCAACAAATACCAGGTTCTTTTGTTCCTTTATTCACTTCTAATTTAATTATTACTCTCTTGATTGTTCTTTGAAATATTATATTAGTTCTTTTTTTTACTATGCCTCCCAATATTAGAAAACATGAGTCTGGGTATGAAAAACGTAAGAAAAAGAAAAAAATTGAGGAGTTAACTCAATCTCAAAAAGGAGCTCTTGATAAATTTATTATAAAAGAACCATTAGTTTCTTTAAAAAATCATAATTATGACATTGTTGATGTTGAAATTCTTGAAAATGTGGTTCCTAATGAAAATGTTAGTATTGAGAATCAAAATGAAAGTGTTGGTATGGAAAGTAGAGGTGATGTGTCTATTGAAAATGTTAATGTGGAAAATAATAGTGATGAGTCATTTAAAAATGATAATATGGAAAATCAAAATCATAATACTACAAATAGTGATGATGATCATTTGAATAATTCACTTAAAAATGAAGATGTTTTAGAGGATAATGATGATAACAATGCAGAGCAATCAAACCCATTTGAACATTTGCTTGATATATTTGATCCAAGAAATTGGGATGCTCTTGATTCAAAAATGATTGATTTATTAGTGTTGAAGGGTCCAAAAAGAGATTATTCTGTTATGAGTGGTTCTAAAACTAAATTTTCTAGACGATTCACTGCTAATTTGTATACTAGAGTTTTATCAAATGGAGAGAAGTGTGATCGAAATTGGCTTGTTTATTCAAAAGAGTTAGATAGAGTATTTTGTTTTTGTTGCAAAGTTTTTAAAAGTGGGATTGGTAGAGGCATGTTAACAAATGAAGGCTTTAGTGATTGGGCGCATATTGGTGAAAGACTTAAAGAGCATGAGATTAGCATGGAACATGTTAAATATATGACCACTTGGTATGAATTGCGTCTAAGCCTTAAAAAGAATCAAACGATTGATAAAACTACTCAAAGGCTAATTGAAAAAGAAAAAGTTCATTGGAAAAAAGTTTTACTAAGAATTATTTTAATAGTGAAATTTCTTGCTAAACATAACTTAGCCTTTCGTGGTTCTAATGAAAAATTGTATCAAAATAGTAATGGAAATTTTTTGGGCTTAATTGAAATGTTAGCAGAGTTTGACCCTGTTGTCCAAGAACATGTTAAACGCATCACAAATGATGATATTCACAATCATTATCTTGGACATAACATCCAAAATGAGTTAATACTTTTGCTTGCTTCTGCAATCAAAACTGAAATAATTAAAAAAGTTAAACAAGCAAAGTATTTTTCTGTGATACTTGATTGTACTCCTGATGTTAGTCATCAAGAGCAGATGATATTGAGATATGTGGATGTTTCTTCACATTCGGTTAACATTGAAGAATCTTTTTTAGGATTTTTAAATGTGAATGATACAACTGGTCAAGGACTTTTTGATGTTTTACAAAATGAGTTGAAAAAACTTAATCTTGACATATTTGATGTGCGAGGACAAGGCTATGATAATGGGTCAAATATGAAAGGAAAACATCAAGGTGTACAAAAAAAAAATTTAGACATAAATCCAAGAGCCTTTTATACTCCTTGTGGATGTCATAGTCTTAATTTGACATTATGTGACATGGCTGAATCATGTAGTAAAGCTAGAGATTTTTTTGGAGTTATCCAGCGCATATATACGATTTTTGCCAATTCTACTAAGAGATGACAAATTTTGAAAGATAATGTGAAAGGATTGACTCCAAAATCATTGTCATCCACTCGTTGGGAAAGTCGTGTAGATAGTGTTAAAGCTATAAGATTTCAAATATCAGACTTTAGAGAAGCTTTACTTGAAGTGTCAGAAAAAGATGAACTTGATTCTAAAATAAGAAGTGAAGCAAAATCCTTAGCAACAAATGAGCTTGGAGATTTTGAGTTTTTAATAGCAATTATTATTTGGTTTGAAATATTATCTGCTATTAATTTAGTTAGCAAGCTTTTACAATCAAAAGATATGCTTATTGATGTTGCTATGGAAAAAATAAAACGGTTAATTTATTTTTTTGAAAAATATAGAGAAACAGGTTTTTATGATGCCTTGAATAGTGCTAAGGAAATTGCTATTGATATGAATATTGATCCAATTTTTCCTCAAAGACGTACAATTAGAAGAAAAAGACAATTTGATGAGAATTTGAATACCTCGTCTATTGAGTTATCAGGAGAAGAATTTTTTAGAATTAATTATTTTTTTTACCTTGTTGATCAAGCCATTGTTTCTCTTACTAAGCGATTTGAACAATATGAAGAATATGAAAATATTTTTGGTTTTTTGTTTACTTCTGATAAGCTCCAATCATTAGACAATACATGTTTGAAGTCTTGTTGTAGTCATTTTGAAAAGGCATTGAAACATAATGAACAATATGATATTGATGGAAATGAATTATATGTGGAGTTAAAGTTATTAAGAGAAATCTTGCCTAGGGAAAAAATGAGAGCTATTGATATATTGAAATTTTTCAAAGGCGTAGATTGTTTTCCTAATACAATTATTGCGTACAGAATTTTACTGATTATTCCTGTGACAGTTGCTTCTGCAGAAAGAAGTTTTTCGAAATTGAAGTTGTTGAAGTCCTTCCTGCGGTCTACCATGTTACAAGAAAGACTTAATGGATTAGCATTGATCGCGATTGAAAATGATGTTTTAGAAACTGTAAAATATGAAGAGATGGTTGATCAATTCGCTTCAAAAAGTGTGCGAAGAATGACCTTTTTTAAATAGAAGGTTGATACTTACTTAAAGTTGTAATGAAATAAATAACAATTATTATAATAAAATAATTTTTTTTTATTAGGGGCCTAAAATTTAAGATTGGAACAGGACCTCCAAAATGTTTAAGACGGCCCTGTTCACTGTATGTATATATATATATAAATATGTATATATATTTTGGGTGTTTCTACAATAGACACCCCTAAAAGGAATGTATAGATGCACTTTTTATCTACTTTGATATCTAAGAATTTTTTTTTTTCATATATAGTCGTGTACGTTGTAGTTATTTAAAACATTTTATTAAATTTTAATAATTTTAGAATAATTTACAATATAGAAAATAATATTCAAACAATCTATTCCGGCCACATGCATAGAAAATAAATAGTCACGCGTAACAGACTATTCGAACTTTGTTTTTAATGTGTTAATTTTTTTTAAAATTTTATAAAATTTCTTAAATCACTACAACATACATGATCATAAAAAAATAGACAAAAAAATTCTTCCAATACCGAAACAAATAGAGTACATCAGTATATTCTTAAATTTAAGGTAGGAGTGTTCATCTAATCCAATCCGCACTATTTTGCTCATAGTGCATGTGCGGATTTTATTTTTTGGATCTAATCCAATCTGCACAATAGCTCAAATCCAATCCAATTCAATCCGCAAAAGTGTGGATTGGATCGATTATTTTAGATTGGTTACTTTTTAATATTAAATTATTTAATATTTATGAAAAAAAATATTTTCTTCACATAACCAGCAACAAAATAAAATAAATTATTATTATTTTATGTCTTCAACAACAAATTAAAATAAATAAAATAACAAATAACAATTCAAAGAAAGAAAAAAATTGTATGTATAAAAAATGTTTAATTTTGTTTTACATTGTATTAAAAAAAATTATATAAAAGAATGGAATATACATGTGATCTATTAAGTTTTGAAATATAATTGTATTATATGTATTAAACTTTTAAATTACTATTTTTATTATATTAAAATATTATTTGCATATATAATTTTTAATTTTTTTTTATAAATATGTGTGGATTGGATTGGATTGGATAAGTTATTTTTACATGTCAATCAATATCCAATCCGCATAAGTGCGGATTTTGAATTTTTTAATCCAATCTAATCCGCACTTTGCGGATTGGATTGGATTGGATCGTACGGATTGAATTGTATCTAGGCATGGCAAAAAGATCCATTCATTCGGGTCGGATCAGTAATCCGATCCGACGGATCATTACTGATCCGAAACATTCGGATAGTTATTGGATCTTGGATCAGATCCGACCCGCCCCGCTTAATTTTTTTACGGATCGGATCTGACCCGATCCGTTTTAAATATATATTTTTAATTTTTTCTTTTACTTTTTAATATATTTTTTTTTTTAAAAAAAAAATGATTTGCTAAAGCACAAGGAGATATTCATCACATTAAACATTCATGGAAGTCCGTACACGAGTTGCATATACAGACCACAGTGACTAGAAAGTGGTACCATAAAATACTTACAATACATTTATTTTAAAAAAAAATGGAACTTTGTGTGTTAGTTTCAAAGTGAAAAAACAAACATGAAACATGAAAACAACAACATAACAGTAGAAATTAATTGCAATAAACAGAATTGGAAAAGAACCACCGAAAATTGTTCCGCACTCTGCTTAAATCCAGTATAAGTAGTACCTTGTATACCCAATGGTTATTATAAAATAGATTTTATTTCCCTTAGTATAAAGAAATAGTTTCAATAGAGGACTCTATCCGAGATAATGTATTTTGCAAATATATTTCAATATCTGTTAGACCTTATGTTTAGGAGAGTGTGGGAGGGTATAGTAAATAAAAGGTTGTGTTTGAGTCATTGTGCATTGGCTATTGAGGGTAGTTATTGAATGTGGAAATATGATCGTGTATATATAGGGGAGTAAATGAGAGAGAGGTTATGCGAGAATTGAGGTTATACATGATCACATTTTTATGTGATAAGAATTTGATATTTTTTTTTATTGATTTTGACAAATAAAATAAAAATATATAAGAAAAAAATGATCCATTATTAGTTCTTAAACAAATAAATTTTGGAAAAAATAATTATAAATTTAGATATAAAATAATTTTTTTTTTTTTAAAAAAAAAAAGTTGGGTCGAATCTGATCCGATCCGAGTATCTGATCTAGCGGGACGGGACGGGACAGATCCGTACATGATCTGGATCAGGTCGGATCACAGTCGGATTAGATCCGACCCGCTCCATTGACATTCTTAATTGTATCGACTATTTTATAAACACTGTTAATTTAAGGGTTGAGTAGAATTTTCCAATTTATTGATATAATGAGGATATATATGACAAGTGACAATAAGGCCATTTTTGTTGTAGAACTAGGGTCAATGGAACGAAACCAAACAGTAACAAACTATGTAAATATAATATGTACATATTTGTATAATAAATATTTAAAGATAAACATGATAAAAGTATAAAAAAGAGATTTTGACCAAAGAGTGCACTCCAAGTATGGGGAACTGTGTGTGAGGGCTTTTTAATTACTAGTAGGTAGTCAAAAAGAACCATCCTAACAGAATCTTAAAACACACACCAATTTATTCTATGCAAATGTAGACTATACATATATACAACAAACCTATATATACATAATTTTAATTAGTTAAGGCATCATTTTAAACTAGATTATAGTAATTATATTTGATATTTTGTTTGTTTCTGGAAATCTAAATAATTTACAGTGGTAAAATTACATTCAATTATACTAACTATATATATATATATAAAAATTTGTTGAAAAGAAAATTTATTTTGAATATATATGGCAAATTATATTCAGAATTTTTCATAAGTATATGAGATGTTACATCAAAACTACAAAATACAACATCAAAATTGAATAAAATGGTATAAATTAGAAAACACCATGAGATATATAAAAGCTAAGAATCCCCATCTGTTATTTTCATTGCGTAAACAAAAAATAAAAAGGGAAAAAGTTGGAATTTCCTAATATTCACGCCAAGCCCACATTAAGGCCCCCTCTCTTAATATATTCAGACAGATTCTCTTTCTTTTTCTCCCTGATCTAAAACCATAAGGGCCCATTATTAATTCAAGACTTTTGATTCTAAAAGCTACAATAATATACATATATATATATAGATATAGAGAGAGAGTGAGAGATGAGATCCATATATATATATATATATATATACAATATATAATCAAGTGTGTAGGACCTAGACGACAACATAAAAAGTGATGCCCTGATGAGAAGGGTATCAAATATTTCTCTACTCTTCTTCATATGGCTCCACATACACCACCACACTATACTCCTCTCTTTTCCTTTTGACCCAATTTGTTTTCCTAATAATTAATCTCTCCTAATGTATGTCTTCTTTTACCAATTCAATTTTCTTATTATCTTTTCATCTGCCTAAACTGTTTCAGATAAGCACAAAATTAAATCGTATATATAATATATCAATACGATTATGACTATGAGCCAAAATTAAAGTTGATACAAGAGTGAAATGAAATTATTATAGATAATAATTATGCTCCAATCTAATTGTAATATAGTAAAGTACGCCACGTGCATTACATATGCATGGCTCATGCACGTATACAAATTTTGGTAATCCTTAATTTGATTGCGTGACCCAAATATTACCTTTGCTAGCTATATAGCTATCACCTATATTAACCTGTATACAAATAAATAAATATATATATATATATTCAGTCAAACAAGCCTATACTTTCCACAAAACGCCCAAGGACTACCTATATATGTGCACCATATATCATTTCCCATTCTCTCTCCAAACAAAAACTCCAATACCCTCTCTCTCTCTCTCTCTACTTTTCCTAGATCTTTAATTATTTCCTTATTACAATATATTAATTAAACCATCATAATTAATACACATACACATATATATATATTGACCCTATATATTTCCAAACTGTCTTCACTTATTTATATTCACACAATTTCCTTCTCTCTCATTACAAACATTTGTCTCACAAGTCATCAATTAAGTCTCATCATCATCAGAAAAATATGTCAAGAAAAGATAGAAGGGTGAATTTCAGTCCAGAAGAACTGAACTCTATGCCAATGAGTGATTTTCTCAAACGAAGTGTCTCATACCGAGCATCATCATCATCATCGCCGGGAAGATCAAGCCGGAGAAGGGTTTCGGCCTCGGCTGGCGGGATTTGGAGTAGTTTTAGGCTGCAGCCAAACAAGGATTATAATTCCAAACAATATTACTCTCCAATGAGTTCATTCCTGCGTAACCTTAGGGCTAAGGTTGCTAAAGCAATTCGTTTAGTGTCCAATAAGAGAAGGTCTTCAGGTAAAGTATCAGCATCATCGTCATCATCTTTATCATCATCTAATAATCTAACAAGATGTCGTTCTGTATCTGATCCTATGGATTCTCATAGAGTTGAGGCATTAGAAGATTGCATTGAGTTCTTGAATTCCTCTGCTTCTTTGAAGAGATCCAATTCTGTTTCTTCAAATTATTAGTTGTTATTATTACTTTTGTGTTTATCATCTTAATTAGACTTAGTGTATATGACATTAAAAAAGAAAAAAAGTTTTTTTTTTTTTTTACTCATATTTTTCTTCTTCTTTTAGATGATTGAAATTGAAAATACATCTGGGGTGCAAATTAAATTGCTTTTTCTGTTTGTTCATTTTTATTTCTCACAAAAAAAAAAAAAAAAAAAAGACTTCGTTTGGCACATATATAAAGATGTTTGATGAGTGTGTATATATTTCTCCACAATTAAATGATGGCTTATTTGTCCAAAAATGCAAGTGTTGTTATGATTCCTTAATTTGGTGTAACTAATTTAGTTAAAGTGTTCACCAAATGATATAATTAATCGATGTCATTTAGTGATAACCACAACTGTAAATGCCAAATTTCAAATAATTAATTCTAGAAATTGAGAAAAGTTAAAAAAAAAAAGTAAAAACAAAAAGCAAAAAATGAGTAGTACAAAACTGTAGAGTAGGAGAAATTGCATGCAATTTAATAATGGGTGGAAAAAAAAAAGGGTTCATAATCATAATTATGAGAAATGAAAGTTCCTGTCTGGTATTTCATCACAAGACAACGCTAAAGATACTGACCATTCTTCGAAGGGGTTGGCTTGGCCGTTGAGAGATGTGCCAATTCATAGGAAAAGTCATTGTCAGGACCACAGTTGCTCAGCCAATGTTTTTTTTTTTTTTAATTTTCTTTTATTATATGTATTTCTTTTTTTCTTCACTTAATTGGTTTTTCACTAAAAAGAAAAAGATACAAAAAGTAAACGAAGTAATACAGAAGAGGGAACACAATCTCGTTTTCATGTTTTGCTTTATTGCTATCTTTTTGACCCACTTCACCAAACTCTATTACTACTACCCAGCTTAATTGCTAAAATGTTGCAATTACCATAGCTAATCAAGACCCACAATTCAAATAAAAGCATCTAATAATTGTGAAACATTACATGGTTTTCCCCCCATTTTCATGGAAATTTTTTACCATTAACTCAATTGTAACAAAATATTTATCCACCAACTCTAAGAGGTCTTTGAGACAAACCCAATAGACACAATTAAACTTTATATTGAAACAAAAAGAATATTAGAATTGTGAAAGTTTTGTTGGTCTGATCAAGAAGAATCCAAGGAGAGATTTTCGAGCTCTCGGATACCCTGACTAGAAGCTTTCTTCATTTCAAGAGCTCTCTTATAGGGAGGAGCAATTGGAGGCTGTACAGGATCCAAGCTCTGGTAGGTGGTTCCCTCTGCAACTTTGGGCAGTGGATATGAACGGTCAGAATCATATCCACTAAGGTCCCCACAAGCTAGAAATGGAATATAAACCTTATTTGGTCCTTCTAGCCACCCGCTACTACAATCTGCAATGTGACAAGTACCAAAAATAAGTCACCACATCAACTATACATTAGGAATATACATCTATATATACTTATAAATATTGGTCACCAAGATTGACAATACTGCTCAGAGATATTGGTCCCCTGTTCTATCTCTGAGCGGTGACTATCAGCGGTGGTGACCAACAGCACAATCCCCATACAATCAGTATTGATAACAGATGTAAATAAGACTTAACAATACAAACAAACCAAGATCCAGTTCAAAATGTACTATAATTCAGTTCAAAATTTCAGGATAAAAGAACAATCTCTGTGGTTCAGTTTCATCCCAACTTAGATTGGTCCAGCTAGCTATCTTCAGGGCTCATAACCATACTATTTAGCAAAGCAATGAGTTGTGTAACATCACTTACAGTTCTACCTCAGCATGATTAGTAAATTTGAATGGAATGAAAGATGGTCTATGAAATTTGAATGTGAACAATGGGTATATTACCTAAATCATCGGCGCCAGAAGGACTTCCCACCTTTTCTAGGAGACGATGTAGATCTTTCGGGTTAAATCCTTCAGGAGGAGAATAGTTCTCGCAAACTGCAAATGCCTCTGCATGACGCATTGGAGAGAAGAAATTTAGTACAAACAGAAGTTCAAACCACAGACTCTGCATTGTAACATCTTGTAAACCTGAAGGAACTGGCAGATTCACATTTGCAGATGTTTTTTTCAGATTAATTTAACATGGTTTTCTTAGCAGTTAATGAGTTTAGCACTACCATAATATCTTAGGGGCAAAGTTTTCTCTACTTAATGGAGGTGCCAACTTCAAAGCATGTAATTGCCAAGGGTAGAGTCTCACAAAAATCTGTACAACTTCGAACCAAGAGTTTAAATGGAAAGAAAGAACAAAACTTGAGTGTACCTATACTAGAATTGCGACTGCTTTTTGGTTTAGCAAACGTCACTGTAGGAAAGAATAATTTGAGCTGCAACAAACAAGTAATTTGAAGTTAATATTTTTTGAATCATTATTCATATAAACTACAAGTAGAATCTACTACATGAGTACTCTCAAAGAATAAACCCTTTAACACGTGGAAATGATTAAACATGCATTTTCAACATAAAAATTGACAAGTAGAAACAATTTGCTGTCATCAGTTTTCATAACAATAAAAATGTTGTGGAAATTTCAGCCCCAGAACTGTAGGGGCTTGAACCATAGACCTTTCCCTTGGTGAGAGTCTTAAGGAAAATCTAACCACCCCTTCGGAGGCATAAACTGCAGATTTCATTTTCAATGAAACTGAATATTTGTTCAATGGAACTTATTGAAACAGCAACTTTAAAGGGGATGAAGCAGTAAAGATCAATTCAGAGGCTCATTGGCTAACATATTCTTTAGCCATTGTCTTTACATATTCACATGAGCACGCATGTTTAAGTGACATAAAACAACTAAAAATGTCTATTTACAGCCAGAAATAAATGAATTCTTATCTGTATGCTTTTTTGAACCCTAAATAGAATATATTTAATAGTCTTCAACAGGAAGAGCAGCAGTTCATCTACATGCAAAGCATCAAGCAAACAAGTAAAAAAAATTAAACCCATGCTTGGAGCTTCGGTAACAACTTAATTTACCTGACAGTACATAAGACTTGTATCTTTTCCCCGGAATATTTTAGCAATAAATTTACCACCTTCTCTTAATACATGAGTAACGACTGTTAAACCCTGCATTTAAAATCCGCCAAATATTATCAATCTAATACAGCTTGAAGAATATTCAAAACATTGTTGACAATTCTTAGTCCACAAGCTTTGCTAGTTATACAAACAAGAATCAAGAGGAAAAATGAAATTCAACTAGGAAAGAAACAAAGGGTAAATGGCATTAAGTTAAAGTCAAAATTAAAATAAAAAGGTCTTATCCTTAAAAATAATGCAAGACCAAGCACTTAAATATTTCCTAATGGATCCCACCATGTCTTAGTTAATCATAATAATTGGACCTTAAATTAATTTCACACTATGTGAGTCTAACCATTTCTACTAGTAAACAAAGTGAAATGAACGAGGAGAAAGCAAATACAGAAACACTTGCTGCAAACCAATTGAAACAAAATGGATAAACCCCAAATAAAGGGGAAGATCCTGCTAAAGAACCTGAAAGATGAGAAAAAATGAAAAAAGCCACTCATAATTGATCATGCACGTGAAAAGGGAAGACTTACTGCTAGTATAAGTTGGGATTGAACGAATTCATCCATGTCATGAAGGCCGGTAACTGTAGATAGGAATGAAAATAGCATAATGTAAACAAAGATTACTACTACTAGAGAAGCTGATATACTGCGACAATTACTGTTGCATACCATCAGGAGCACCATCACACACAACTAGATCTGCCTTGCAGCCATCAAAATGTCTGATCACCTGTTAAAGAGTGGAAGGAGAGAAGTTCAAAAAGGTAACATTTATAACCATTAATGTTTTAGCAGAAAATCTAATTATTTGTATAAACGTTCCAATCCTCTGATGTTGTCCTTATTATAAGACAAATTTATGAATAAAGTTATACATGTTAGGACAGGAAAACGAGTGACCAATTGAGAATGAAGGCACTGAGATAAAATGATTCTATAAAAATGCACAATGAATATGAGAAATTAATTGCTTCCTACCCCTTCAATTGTTCGGGCATTTGTTATATCACCCTGCACTTGAATTACACCTTCGATTGGAGCCATGGGTTGTAGATCAATAGCTACAATAAGAGGAAGATCGCCATCCCTGCATATCATTGTAGGAATTTATAGTCCTCTCACAAAGCTAGTCACTTGAAGGTGACTGATATTATAAATTATCTACACCGTTGTGTAAAATATAAAAATCTTGTTACAATGAAAAAACATAATGATATGCAAGTTAACAGCAGATGAGCAAGTTTGTTCAAACAGAAGGAAAATAAGTGTTAATGCTTGGAACAAGGCTTTCACATTCAGATTAGACACCCAAAGAATACATTTCAATATTTTCCATAGTAAATTCATTAGCTTGACAAAGAATAAACAAATAGTATAAAAATTCATACATAAAAAGTCCACGTAGCAGTCACCAACATAGGCAATTAAACTTTTCATCATGTATCCAGCAAAAGAAGGGGAAAAAAAAACTCTTCTCATTATGTTCAAGTTTTTATGCATCTCTATTACTTTGCCAACTTACATAGAATCGCAAGAAAGTGCTGCTGGGAGATATAGTTTTCTGCTCAGAACCTATGCATGAGAAAATATATAAAAGGTGTGATGTCAGTTAATGAGCCTTCGCATATATCACGTCCATCACCTTTTGTGTGAAAAAATACAGAAGATTGTTTCAAATGCAAAATTGTGATGAAGATGAGAACATGAATCAAGAGGAGTAGATTTTTCAATGAACACTCAGTAAAAAGAGAGGAGACTTAAAATGAATAAATAAATAAACAAAGAAGAAAGAAAAGGAATATTTAAATCTATCTATTATAGAGTATTATACCTGACTCCAGCTACCAGGGGCAGCACAAAGATCTACCACACGCTTCACTCCTGGGGACAAACAATAATCAAATTTGTAATTTTTATTTTATTATTTTTGAGTCTGGGAATTTGAACCTTGGAACAAATATCTACCAGCACTTTCCGAACTCCTCAAATTTGTATTACTAATAATTATAAAACATACTAACCAGATAGCTTAAGTAAATTTATACTGCATTGCTGTGGGCAACCAGAAAAATATAAAATAGATAAACTGCTTGAAGGTCTTGCTATTTTAAAACACAAATGGTAGATCATCATCATTATCATCATCTATTATTATTACTATTATTTCTATCTGTCCTAAAAATTAGCAAGTCCTTGACATTTATAAAAAAAAAGTACCATTAGACCTCACAAACAATAACAAAAACAGTACAGATTATAACAAATATTTTCTTTCTAGTGAAATTAATATTTCCTACTGTTTTCTAAATTGTATCTTAATTTCCGTATGAAAATGGTAAGATCATTAGTCTCCTACTATCTCTTTACTACGATTTTTTTTTTCCAACAAATAAATATAGGAATTCTGGAAAACTAAGTTTGAGAAATTCAAATTGCTTACCTTCAAATAAGTTGAATTCCTCATCTATCTGAAGAAGCTTAAAGGCACTTCGAGCACGCCAACCTTCTTCTTTTGCTTTTCGATAATAGATATCCTTCAATTGATTCAGCCAATTACTTAAAATCCCGGAAAAACAATAATAAGAGAACTAAAACTTGAATGATATATATAAAAGAATAAAAAAAATACCCTCTTATCCCTCGAAGCTTTTCCCATGTCACAACACCAGGTAGGTTTTTGGATAGAAACTGGAAACAAAATTTCCAAATGTGTAACATTTAAATAAAAGAAAAAAAATGAAATCAACTTCAAAAGAACTTTATACCAATTCAGTACAATTCAACAAGAACTTCAAGTTGATACTACATATACAACGAAGTAGAATGACAAAGAGAAGGAAACTAAAACTTGGCTCAACTATTTTCACTTTCCTTTAATTTAGGGATGTAAATGAAGTAGAATGACACATAATAATAGCAAGTTAAAAACTACTGTTTCCACAACATAATAAAACAGACACGCACTGTAATGAAGCCCAAACAAAGTGCCAAGTAATCTGATTTCCGTATAGAGCTATTAAATTGTCGTACGAAGCAGAGTTGCAAAGTCAAACACAAATCACCGTTGTCTCAGAAACAATTAAAAATTATCACACTTATAAAATAAAAGAAAAAAAAAACAAAAACAAAATGAAGGTGCAGTTAAGGATAAAAGACTAGAACTAGTGTTTGTTTGTGATAGTGTATGTGTATTTATCAGAAGTAGAAGCCTTAACTAATTAAGTAGGCTTTGCTTGACTGAAATTGCATCAACCTACTACTATATTTGACATATCAAGTAGTTGAAATCATTCAATTGGAAGAAGTAGTTTAAAATATGATGGATTACCAGAATCATTACCTTTGCATCAGATAAAATGCAATATAATAATATGAGAACCAATACTATGCCCTGTCAAGGAAACAACACTCACATATGGTTTCCATGAAAATCTGATAAACAACTTTTGTTGTGTAGTGTTACTTAATTGATATTAGTTACAACTGGTAAAGCCAATTCAGATAATAGAGAAGTATCTTGTGATTAAGAATCGTTGAGATTAAACTGAATGCCATAAGTGAGAGACCCGTGACTTAGTTTTCTAGGGGTCTTTTAAAACATTTTATCAAACACTTGCAGAGCATTGAGTAATAGTTGAAGAGTTCCATGGAGACTAGAAGCAAGAAAACTAACCAGAGCAGAGGGCAGAGGTGGGTGTCGGAAGAAAAGGGGTCAGAGGACGTAGAAGGACGACGGGGACCTCACGAAGTTTTAAAGGCTCCTCTTTTCGCTTCACGGCGGCGAAAATTGATGGCTCCTCTTCTGCTCTCTCTCTCTCTCTCTCTCTCTCTCTCTCTCTCTCTCTCTCTCTCTTTTTTCTAAGTGGGGCGGGTTTATCAGCTATTTGGACATGGGTCATTCGTTACTAGATACCAAATTTTGTAACCAAGGTGGTGCGTTCTTTTTTTTTTTTTTAAATACCAAAGTTGTGTTAAATAAATTTGGAAAATTTTACAACGCACCTTTTAAAATGGATATATTGATGCATCCTTATCTGTTTTAGCATCTGAAATAATTTTTTAATCAATTTTTTTCTCATGGTCATATACGTTATAGTTATTTAAGATATCATGCAAAATTTTAAAAAATTAGAAAAAGTTTAACACGCCGAAAACTACGTTCAAACAGTGTGTTGTACGCATGACTATTTTATTTTACACGCGTGTAAAATAGACTGTTTGAACATTGTTTTCTATATTGTAAATTATTCTGAATCTCTCAAAATTTTGTAAGATATCTTAAATAGATATAACGTACATGAAATTAAAAAAAAAAAAATAGACTAAAAAATTCTTCTGGATGCCGAAACAAGTTAAGGGTGCATCAGTACATCCCTTTTAAGGAGGTGCATTGTAGAATCACCCAATAAATTTTTATTTTTATTAGATTAGATACAGAAAAAAAAAAGTTGTTTTTTGATTTAAGCGTTTATATATTACACAAGGTATAATTTGGGACTCGAACCTAAGTACTCTAACACACACGCACTCTCTTATGGCTACTTGAGCTAACCTTTAAGAAAAAAAAAGTTCAAACTTAGTTTTTTATTTTTTGTTATTTTTTTTTTAAAAAAAATTATGTGAGAAATTTATAGATAATTTTTTATTAATGAATTTTTATTTTTGTTTTTTTAATGGTAGCAAATATAGCTTAATGTTTGAAATTTCCTTCTCTAATGTCAAAAAAAAAAAAGTATAAGAAATTTTAGGGTGCACTCCTAAAAATAAGTGTATTGATGCACCACTTTCCACTTTCTTGTATTCAATGTGCACCTATAGTTTTAATCTTAAATGTTTATATAATAGTATAGAGTGCTTCTACAATGCTCTCCTTAAAAAAGGATACACTTATGCACCTTCTATTTATTTCGAGATTCAGAAGAACTTTTTAGTCTATTTTTTTTTTCATATTCGTGTACGTAATAATTATTTAAGATATCCTACAAATTTTTGAAAATTTCAGAATAATTTACAATATAAAAAGTAGTGTTTAAACAGTCTACATCACACGCGTATAAAACAAAATAGTCACGCGTGCAATACACTGTTTGAACCCTATTTTAAGCTGGTTATTTTATTTTATTTTTTTGAATTTTTTAAGATTTTGTAGGATGTCTTAAATAACTATAAAATACATGACCATTAGAAAAAAATTGACTAAAAAATTATTTTGGATACCAAAACAGATAGGGGTGCATCGATGCATCTTTTTTAAGGGGATACATTATAGAATTTTCTAATAGTATGTATTATAATTATTTAAGACATCCTTCAAATTTTTTAAAAATTTAATAATATAACGTACCAAAGATAAGATTTAATCAATCTGTTGCACATGTATTTCTTTTATTTTGTACATGTATGAAATAGACTATTTAAACTTTACTTTATGCATTAAAAATTATTTTAAATTTCTTAAAGATATTTTAAATAATAATAATATTCAAAATTGTATACATATAAATAATAAAAAAACATTGAGATTATAATAATAATAATTTAGGATATTCTAAGAGTGCAACTCTAATACTTAAATTTATATATAGTGTAAAATCAACTAGAAGAGTATAGTTTTAGTACTAATTTTTTTTTTCTATTCTAATCGCAATACTATAATATATTTTTTATTATTATATTATTTTATTAAGCTATCTCACATTATAATATTTATATAAATATAAAAATTTAATCATAAATACATTATTTTAATATTAAAATCTAAAAAAAAAAAAATAGTGTAGTCTATAGTGTCCCACTACTTTTAGCGTGACACTATAGATTCTCACATATATAAGATTACATTTAGAGTTCCATTGAAGCAGTTTTGTGTCTAAACTTCATTATTTTTAGAATTTTAGTGTCCTATTGAAGAAACCCTAATGTTATCAATTATAAATTATATTTATCTAATATAAATATTCTTAACAGATAACCCTCAGATTTCTCGTTCATGATGAATAATCATATTTCAATTGAAATTTTTTTTTTACGATAAATCAATACAATTTAGAAAGACTTAATCCTAATAAGACAACATCAACTCAAATCCATCTTAAATTAAAAAGTTCTGGTTTACTTTGAGTTGATAATCCATACTGCAAGAGCTTTCTTCCCCAATTATCAAGCACAATTGTAACTGAATTTATAAGTTATTTTTTTGGTATCATTGTCCATCGTGAAAAAGCTACTGAATTATCTCTCAATATTTCCCCTCAGATTTTCATTAGTAAAATTGAATTTTTTTTTTTAAATTTAACAATCTCAATAGTTAAAAAAAAAAAAATTTAAACGACTTAAAAAATTTAAGTAAAAATCCTAATATTTACTAAAATCAATCCATATTAAATATATAAATATATATAATAAAGTGTAATTATAATTTCATATTAATTATTATCACTTTTTTTATTTCATATTTATTATTACATTTCATCATTTCAAAAAGTCTATAATAATCAACTAGATACATAAATAAATAAATTATAAATTTTTCAACTTTCAGCCTTCACTTCAATAAGCAGTGATAACTTTTCTAAAACGGTAAAACCTAAGTGGTATCATATTTCACCATTTGAGTTTTGTTTGGGTAAAAGGGTTACAAACTTTATTCATGACCAAAGCACATAAAGTCCAATTTAAATTAATCATTTTCTATTGAATGTCTCCTTAAGTTTGTGAATGAGCTATGTTTATACAATTACTGAAATCCAGATTGATATAGCAGATGCATTTAAAGATTGAATATTATAAAATAAATGGAAGGAAGATAAATGAACCTGTAAAAATAAAGTCATAGATGGATGCTGACATGTGCCCATTGTTGACACAATTAAGAAGCAATTTTGTAAGTAAAAATAAATATAGTAAGAGGGGATGTTGATAGAGAAATGAAATAAATAACCCCAATTACGTGTTAGGCCTACAAACCTCAAAAATTTCAAAAAACAAAAACCAAACAATTTTGCAATATAATGTATAAGGTAATTTCCCAGTTGGAAGAGGTTACCAGAATCCTCTGTCACCGAGGAGAATATACAAATATTCTCAAACAGAAGTCTCAAAGGCATCAAGATAAAATGGTGCCTTCCGCCACTCCTAAAGCTAATTCTGTTCTAATCGAAAGTACGAAACCGGTGATGGGTTTTCAGCTATTATTCACCGCGGGAACTGCTGTTGGCTTAGCATCCTCTGTCTTCTCATGTTCTTTATTTAGCATCTGAAAACAAGTAACCGAAAATAAGAAAATTCAAAAGTCTTAACAAGTAATCACATCATAACTCATTTTAACTTCCAATTGCAAATTCTTATAACGCTCTTGAAAACATAGAAAAGGATAATCGCGCTTGATTCAATTATATGTATACATGGAAGGGTTAATGGAAACTAATTGAGAAATTTGCATAGAGCTTAAGATTTTCACCCACAATTTAGTATTTACTGTTAGCCAAACCTACAGGATGTAAGGAGCTTGAACAACAAAAGAGCATACAAACTTCACGAAAACAATTATCTAATCGGCTTCAGTAAGCATGACATAGCTGACATAACAAGTAAAAAGAAAGAGTAACCTACCTTGTTATTGATCAAGTTATGGAGTGCAATTACACTTCGAATGACAGAAGAAAGATAGATAACTAGCATCATATCATTTGTTTTCACTGCATAAGACAATAGAACAATATTAATAAAACGACTTTCAATATATAATCAGATGGGCATACACAGCATACAGCAAATGCAGCATATTAATTTAGTGTAAAATACCTGCAAATGACTTGATCAGTTCGGTAACATTGAGATTTGGTAGAAGATTGAACACGTCCTGAAATTTACACATATTTACTTTCTACCCAGTAAACCTTTTACACTCAAAACAAAATCATGCAAAATGCAGAAGCAACACTTCCAGAAAAAGAATATGAAAAGCAAGACGTGTCATTTGGTGGGGGAGTTGAAGAAATAGTAGAGAAGAGTACCTGCAAATGGTAAAGTATCTCATGATTTAAAGGAAGCTTCTCATCAATAACAAGATCTAGATAACCACGTATTTCTCGTAAGCGTGCATCCAAACCCTTCAAGGCTGTCAGTTTTCCGGTAACCTGAACATGACAAAATATTAATTCCATGGGCATCTGAGACAGTCACAACACATCGAAGAACAAACTAAAGATCAAACCTCGGTTGCAAGTGTGCTAATAGTTGTATCCTTCACATCTCTTAGTAAATGTTCGACTCCTATTATCAGATATCGTGTACATAAAATCAGTTTATTTAAGAAAAGAACTAATAAAAAAAATCAACTTGCATAGGTAATAATTTGTGTGAGCTAGCTATAACTACTCATGTAATTGTAACCATATACCTATTTCCTCAACCTCATGAGCAGCAATTTCTGAAAGTACATGAACAAAAATCTTTTGGCTTTTCTGAGTGGCATTCTGTCACATAATCAAGAAGATTAAGCTCTAGGAAGGATTATTTTGAGAAAATGGATAGCAAAGAATAATTTACGGACTTCATAGGTCAATCTGGAAATCAATTATCATGATTCTCAATGGCAAACCCATCAATGTAATGCTTACCTCTTTAACTTCTTCGACATCATAGTAGGCCTTGGTCGGTATTCCCAATTCCTTAGGTTGGACATCAATAATGACCAAGACAGGATTTGGGACGTAGCTATAAGATCAGAATAACAAGGTTATAAGGATGTGTGGTAAACATATAGCTACACGATGGTTTCCAAACTATCATAACTCTGACTGAAATAGTAAAATATGTATAGATCAAAATGACAATCGTTGATAAAGTAGTTCCAAAAGGAAATTGACTGTCAAACAAATTAAACTATAGCAACATATGAAGCACAATTATTAAAATTCGATGTGCAGTAGGTTACAATACATGCACACACCAACTTCTGAATTAAACAAAAAACTCATAATCTTACTTGTGAAATAATCTATGAATGTCTAGATCATTCTCTCGAAGCTTTGGCCCAGTACTATACCAACCTACAACGTGCTCCTTCGCTGAACATTATCAGTAATCCACACAAAATATATGATTTAGTTAGTCCAATAAATTTAGCACAGTAATTAATATCTAAATTAAGGGGAGACAGGGGTACCATTAATTCTCTTGAACATCGAATACATTGATTCGTGGTAGTTGTGGTCAAGAAACCAAATACTGGGATCTTTATCATCTTCTTCAAATGGCACTGAAATTCAGAACATTGTGGTAAATTTTTTTGCCCAATTGTCAGGTTAAACGCATTTTGCGCATACATAGAAAAGCGGAAAGTTACACCTAAGAGTGTTAAACTAATAGTATTTATTGCAATGGTACATACAATTACAAATGACAATCTTTTTATAAACTATTAACTGAAAATTGTAGATATCCTCCCAAGTCTCAAAAACATACAATAATACCATCGCTTTAGGTTGGACAGGTTTGTATAAGAACTAATTCCGAATACAAATTTCTCAAGTCACATACAAATTTACTTAAAATCTTTCTACAAATGTTTATCGTATGAACCAAAAATGACCATTCAGACACACAATAAATCATATTAGTTATAACTTTCAAACTAGAAAACATTTAGTTACAAATACAAGACAAGCCATAATTTGACATCCAAGATGCATCTATCCACAGGTACTTCTTGATCTTGTGGCTTCCAATCCTTATATCAATTTTAATCTTAACTACAAGATTGTTCTCACTGGAGCCTCAGAAAATACCTTCACTTAAATAAAATCTATCATATGTATAAATAAACACTCAGTTGAGTTGAGCTGTAACCTTCCCAAATAAGTTCAGAGACAGTGATAGCATGGACATTGAAGCACAGAGAGTAGCACAGCCCATATATCCTAACTATGCTTTTATTAAAGTATAGCTGCAGTTTAAAGACTCATTTTTTAATAGTTTGAGATCTTCAATCTTTAAACATCTACCAGCTCAGTCATTTTCCAAAGCAAAGTTCAGTTTAAAATTACCTAGTTTTATCACGCAGAAATGTCAATACTAAGAAACCCATTATATATAAAACAAATAAAGTCTAAGTAGAAACCACAAGAATACTTCTAGGGTTTGACAGATTATCATGCATTGATTGGGCGAATTCCCTGAAAACATAAAATTGAGCAGAGCATTTGGGCTCCTAAAAGAAATAGTTTGTGTGGTGAAACATGAATAGAGGGAAAGCAATAATAGGATACCTGCATAACTGTTGGTGACATCGACGGTGCCTTTAAAAGTGCTTCCGAGTAAGACACCGACGACTCGTTTGCGAGTGTCCTTGGCGACTCGATTGAAGTTATCGACGATGCTGAGCAAGACGAGCGGGTGCACTACGACCTTCTCAATGGGTCTCGAAGATACTTGCTGGGTCTTGATTACGTCCATGGAGGAATTCTTTGCGAAATCTGAACTTTGTTTTTGCGGGTAAAACCCTTTGTTGGTCAGACGAAGAAGAAGAAACCCCAAAGAGCAAGAATCAAGTTTAGGATATTTGCTCCTATGGCCCCTCAATTTTAATTTTCTTAATTAAGCCCTCAAAATTGCTTTCCAATAATTTTTTTTTTTTGAATAAATTATACAATTTTATTAATAATAATTAGTTAAAATAATAGTTTGTAATTTAATTGGGACATCATCTCTATCGAGACATAACTAGGATTAAAATTAGATTAAGAAGCCAAATTACTTTCTAATAATAAAATGCAAAAGATGTAAATTTTGTGTGAAGAAAGTGTTAGCCATAATGAAATTTTGGGTTTTTTTTAAGTAAAATAAGTTTATAAGAGAGAATTATTAACAAAATAATTTTATCACCGTGTGATATAAATTGTTCATGTAGTTTTTTTATCGAATCACAATTGTATATCGAATTTTTTAGAAACCGATTCAGAAATAAATTGAGAAACAAATATTTTTATGTAGTTGAGGTGTTAATGAGTCTTATCCCACGAGTCAATATTATTAAACCATTTGGCTATAGAGTATTTTATACTAGTATTCTTACCAAATTTTTAACCAGAGTGTGTAGCCAAAATTCGTAGCCCTTTGCATGTAGGGTGAAGACCTTATTTATAGGCCAGATTTGAGTTTTTGGGTGAAACTCGAACCCATTAGGGTTTACTGTTGTAGTATTTTCAACACGCAAGTATACGTATGGTTAACAAGTAATAGACTCACAAGAGTGAGGTCGATCCCACGAGGATTGTAGTTAAGTACTTTACAATTAAATTCTTACTTCTATTTGACTAAATAAAATTAATAGAGAAAATTAAAATAAGGAAAATAGCGAAACTAGGAAGCAAATAAATAAAGGAATTTGTAAAGTCCTTTTTTGGCAAGTTAGTTGACAAAATATTTTTTCTTTTATGGTAAGATTCTTGTGCATTCATAATCGATTTCTTACCTTGTTTATTCGGTTTGTAGTTGCTCTTTTCCTTGTTAGGAAAGTTGCACTTTTCAGCTGAACTTTCCTTTGTTTGGAAACTTCTTAAAAGAGAAGCAATTCTCTTTTGGAAAGTTGTATTTTTTAGGGAAACTTTGATTATTGCCTTTTCCTTATTAATTTCGATTGTATCTTGATACAATCAGAAGATCTAATCTGTTTTTGGCAGGAATCAAGCATTGATAGAGGATCGGACGCGATTATAGCAAGTTTTCCGTTTCTGGTCTGATCTGCTGCGTCAGCATTCGAATCTGATGGTGCAGATCGTGTTTTCTTAGGAAAGTTTTTGTACAACTGTAGATTCGATCTTGTGACTGTCTCTAAGGTTTCTATGTTCTATAAATGGAGCCTAGAGAGCAGCCATTCGAATCAGCTCTTCCATTATTCATTTTTTACACTTATCTTATTTGAGAGAAGAGAGTTTTCTTTGTTTTGTGAGAGCCTAATTGTTCATCTAGGTTCTAGTTGTTTATTTCTGTTCTTACTCTGTCCTAGAGGTTGTGAAGAACTACTTGACTGAACAAGAGATTGGTCTTCGGGAGAAGACTTGATAAAGCCTTACTTCGGGAGGAAGTAAGCACTTGGTCTTCGGGAGAAGACTTGTTGAAGCCTTACTTCGGGAGGAAGTAAGCACTCACGCTTCAAAGACGAAGGGAGTTCGGGCTTGAAGGTGTTTCAAGAAGTCAGATTCATAAAGTGGATTACAAAGGATTGCGGCAATACTTTAGAGGGAGTCTAAACTTGTTTAAGTCAATTATCTTTGTAATTTTGATACTTTATTAATTGATTTCATTCTCTGGGCGTGGCCCCGTGGACTAGTAGTGTTCGGAAGAACACTGATTCCACGTATAAATCTCTTGTGTCAAGTTATTTATTTTTCTGCAAATATTTTATATTCTGCATGTTCTGTTTTATACCACGAATTACTTTCTGCTTCTGCAGACGCATACAGTTTTATATTTTCTTATATATAACTGACATTTGCAAAAATACGGTTTTTCAGAATTTAACAGTGAAAAAATGTTAGGGCTTCGACTTCAATTGTATCTATTGATTATGGCCTAATATGATTATCTTCCTATTACCAATTTCTATTGAATAGCAGGTTTACTAATGTAATTTATAGTCTGCTCAGATATATAAATCTCAATTACATGCAAATTTTCTACTCTCGTGATAAATTAAACATGTAACAGACATTAAACACAGAAATCCTATAAGCTATCTAAACCATACAGGTACTCTCGTCCTATATCGAAATTCAGTTCTATTTCACTATAGCATAATTGACACTCACTTCTCAAATTTCACATCAAAATCATAGACAGTTAATTGGTAATCTAGCAATTAAAAGTAATTAAATACGAATCAAATAGAATACATAGAAACTGAGGGAAAATAAATTATATTAAAACCATAAAACAATGTCAACAATATCCATCTAAACGCTGATTAAGTGTTTAGCTACTCATGTTCATGGAAGCAAAATCACACATATTAACTTGAAAAAAGAGAAGAAAATAAAGAAGAAAAGAATGGTAAAAACTCTCTGAAATTTTAGAATTCCTTGATTGCTATTCTTTTGCATAAGGATAAGTTAGGTTTTAGATAAGTATTTAAAAAAAATGAAAAAATATCTATGAAACCTTTGTCTTCTTATTCTCTCTCTCGTAACCCTCCTTGAACCAAAGAAAGACTAGAAGCTTAGCTGCTAATCCAAGCAATTTTCAGCAAGTTTTGAAGGGGAGTTAAAAGCCAAAACCTATAAGGTAAAGCCCTAACCTTTGTTCTCTCTAAGTTTTGGTAAGTTTTCTTGGGTTTAAGCATGTAAATCTTTAAAATACGTTTGGTCTGAGTTAGGTAACTTTGGAATTGGTTTTTTGGGTTAGTTATAAGTTGTTTGATGTTTATTTGAGTTGGTTTTGGTGGTTAGTTGAGTTGTTGAGCAAGTTTGAGTTCAAGAACTCAAACTTGGCTCAACAATGATAGATTTCATTTCTTTGTGTGTGAGCTACTGCTATTTCTTGGATTATGTTCATTGATGTTTAGTTAGGCATTCTAGAGAGTTCGACCAAATTTAGGGTAAAATTAAGAGAGATTCAAAGTTCTTGGGGGTTTTTTTGCAAAAAATCAGCTAACCATTTTTCCAAGGAGGACCCCAAAAAATGGTCTACTGTTTTGGAAATCCAGTTTACTACTTTTAGCAATTTTAGAACCCTAGTTTTTGTGTTTCCTCAATATTTAGTGTATTGTAATGCTATCTATCGATAGAAAAACTTCTAGTTTTGAATTTAGGTCCTTGTAAAGGTTTTAGCAAGTTGTTTACCTGATTTACGTGATTGTGACATATGACCTCCGTTCAGCACGTGAATTTTCATTCAGGTTGACCGACACGCTTGAATCAGGAAATGAGGTAAGACTAGAATAAAATGTGTATATATATGTGTGTAGATATACATGATTATATTGTTAGAATATATGCATTGATATCATAGTGGCATAAACTATAGTGCCAAGTCTGCAGCACAACTATAGTGTTAGTAGTGGCCAAAATGAATGAATTAGTACCATAGCGACACAAACTACAGTATCGGGATAACAGTGCGAGTATAGTGCTGGTTGTGCTGGTATTTAATTCCATAAAATATTAATTTACGCTATCATAGCGGTACCAACTATAGTATCAAGTCGGAAGTACAAGTAAGTACTGGTTAAGAGTGATATTATGGTTAATAGTACTTTCAGGTATAGACTGATGCTATAATAGCGGTACAACTATCGTGCTAAGCCCGCAGCGCAATTATAGTGCTAGTTGTGGCTAATATTATGATATATCTTACCAAAGGTAAGAACATTCTTGATTTATCTGTTAAGCCTTGTAGATATGGACGCCTAGATGCAAGTCAGTAATGTGTATATATGTTTTATATTTTATGCTTTTCTTACTGAGTCTGTCGACTCACAGATTTTGTTTACATGTTTAGGTAAAAAAAAGGCGAGGGCTGAGTAGTAGTGAGTCCAGAGCTTGAGGATGATTGTACATATCATGATGGTTAGACTTGGAGAGTTCAGTTTTGGAACGACTTGGGCTTTTATTTTGTAGTTGCAAAGCGACATGTTTGTAAATGTACTTTGAAAAGGTTGTAAACTTTTTAAATTGGGATCCCGACCCTTATGTAAAATTATGTTTAATTAAAAAGTTTAAACTTGACACGATTTATGAGAAACCCTTTGATTAGTAAAGGTGTACAAAGTAATTAAAAAAATCACTATAGTGTGCCTAAGCAAGTAGGCCCTTACAATTTAGTATCAAAGCTATCAGGTTGTTTACCGAAGACCGTTAAGATATGTACAGTCATCGTTAGAGACAAGCTCGACTCATAGTTTAGTAAGCCTTTACTTGTTTAGTAATTTATGTGATTAGAAAAACATTATAGGAAGTATGTTAGTAATATGTTAGCTGATTAGTGCATTGCCTAAATTTCCATGTGTGCAATTGTTAAATTTTATTTGATCGTTGACTGATCTACCTGACTTATGGGTTCACATGCTAATCTTATAATATGGATGTCCGGCGAAACACAAGAAGTTAGGGTAGAATAGTTAAGAACAGAGGCGGTCGGGGAGGTCAAAATCCACCTCATCCCCATGGACGCAGAAGAGGTCATGATAGATCACATAGAGATGGTTATGAAAATCCGTCACAGGCTCCTCACGACTGGGAGCAAAGGTTTGCAAAGATGCAAGCCCAAATTAGTGAGATGCATGCTCGAAGTATTCAACATGATGTAGTGATTCAGAGGTTGAGGCAACAAGGTTCTCTTGTTATGCCCAAATTAGTGAGATGCATGCTCGAAGTATTCAACATGATGTAGTGTTTCCAGTAGAACAACTTGTTGCTAGTAATCGTATGAAGCCCTTGTATGAGTGGTTTTGTAAGGAAGCCCCTCTAGCCGTTTTGGGAGGTCCAGATGTCATGAAAGCATAACAATGGCTGATTGTGATTAACATTATTCTTAACTGTATGGGTGTCACTGATAATGATATGATGACTTGTGCTACGTTTTAATTCCAGGAGGACACTCTCGTGGGGTGGGAAATGGTCTCACTCACTTGGGACATCACTACAATGACCTTAAGGAATTTTAAGACCTGTTTTTTGCCCAAAACTCATATCTGACTATTTTCGACCCTAAATCTAACATCTACTCACAAATAATAAACATTAATCATACAATTTATTCTTTTGACAACATTGTCGATGGTGAAACCGTAGTTGATGGAGAAGTCACTGGATCCGCGGTGGTCATTGAGTCTATGGATCCTTGGGTCAGTGGTCGTGGTGGTCGTAGAGAGAAGGGACACCAATATTGTGGGTGGTGAGTTGTGGGTTTGAATCCTTAGAGTGAGTTCAGAGAGCAAGAGAAATAAGGGAGGAAGAGAGAGGATTAGGTGTTTGAAATGAAAATGGTAAAATTGAGTTTTATAATTAAAATATTAATATATTCTACTAATATGAATTAACTTAAATTTAGAAAAATAATTTTAACCTAATAAATAAATGCATATAAATTCAAATTTCTTTAAAAACTCTAATATAGACAAATTGATAATTTTCAATAAACTTGCAAGTCATGAAGTCTAGTTTGACATAGTATTTCGTCAATGTTGTGTATTCAGATATATATGTGATCAAGTGGTGAGACATCGCCTAATGTATGGTGTTGGTGTGAGTTGTATCAAATATAATAATATATAGTTATACTCACATTTAATTTATATGTATGCATAGTCCCTTCAATCCTGGGTCAACATTATTTGATATTGGTTCATAACCGTAACGAATCCAGTTTCGCACAGTTTTTGGAAAAGCTAAAAGCTACTTTTTAAAAAAACTATGATAAAAATGTGTTTGGTAAATAGTCAAAAAACAGCTTTTTGAAGAATTTTTAGAGAAGCTACAGCTAAAAGCTGAAGCTGCTCCAACCCAACTTTTAGAAAAAATTGTTTTGTTTAAAAGACTATAATAATAATTTTTTTTTTGTACTAAAACCATATTTACTTATTTATTACATATAAAAAAAATAAAAAAATTTAAAATAAACTAATTATAATAAAATAAATAATTTTTTTTAAGAAAAAATAAATAATTATTAAATCTTTTATTTTTTTTTAAAAAATAATTTATATTTTATTTTATTATTAACAAACAACATGAACCTAGAATTTTTCATATATACTTGAGTTTCTAATTTTTTCTCAATTTGATAAAACATAATAAAAAAATATTATAAATTATTTTTATTAAATGCATATAAATTTATATTTGAAAAAAAAATTAAAAATTTATAAAAAAATAAAATATTATATAAAATAAGTTTTACATATTTAATTTTATAATAAAGTAGATTATAACATTATCACTATCATTATAATCTTGACAACTCTGTGTACTTTAAAATTTATAATTCACCAAACACTCAGCTCAACTTTTTTTTACAGTTTTGTTACAGCTATTTTTTCTCACATCACAGCTACAGCTGCTTTTTCCCACAGCACAGCTGTGCCAATCTGGCCCTTAATTAATTGATAAATATTGTTATTGGGAATTAGCGGTAGTCTCTAGCACTTTTTATAGGTAACATCTTATGTTTAGTTGGCGATATTTTTTAAAATTATATATGAGATTTAATATTTAATTATACCAATAATAATATGATATATAAAAAAGTACACTATTAATATCTTTTAACATTTCTCTTAATGAGTATATATATACAAAAGTCATTATTCTAACATAATTACTAGTGCTGTATACAAGCCAGGCTTTTTAATACAGTTTGAAATTTTTGTGGTGAAAAACACCCTCAATACTTGGCCAAATCAGTGCCAATTAACAACAAGAAGAACAACAACATAACAAGCAAACAAGATTAATACAAATCAGAACAACTAAAACCAGAAATAAATGAAAATTAATTAAGACTTAGCATTGAGTCAATTGAACTTTATTCAAAAATGTCTAGCACCTTTACAATCCGATTCATGTACTCAATTTGAGTCTAAGTGTAAGACACATTACATATCAAACCTCACATGGTAGAAGTCATCTCATAGGATGAGCAATTCTACTTTTACAACCCTCCTAAACACTCACAAGATTGGTACAGAAAATTAGAGAGAAAGAGAGAGAGAATTCTAGGTGAGAGGCTCGGATTGGACTCACTCCTTCTGTAGCCTTGGTGCCTTTCTTTTTATAGGCATTGGTCTTGAATTGAGTAGGTAGGTATGCTTAGGTGTCAAGTTTACATAACTAACTTAACTAACCAATGACAAGGATAAAATAATATGGTGATGTGGCAATAGCTTAGTTGAGACAAATCATACAACAAATCCACCTGGTTTGTCTCAAAAAAGCTAATGTCAGAGAGAAGCTTATGAGCTTCTGATATTGAGCAGGTTCAAGCAATGTATAAACTTGCTTCTTGTGACACTCTTGGTGAAGATATCAGCAGGGTTTTCATGGGTGCTGATCTTCTTAACTTGAACCTGTTTAGATGACACAATGTCTCTAATGAAATGTAGTTTGATATCAATGTGCTTTGACCTCTCATGAAACATAGGATTTTTCATGAGATGCAAGGCACTTTGATTGTCACAATATACTGTAATGTCCTCAGATTTGAAGTCTAGTTCTTCAGTTAAACCCTTTAGCCATATAGCTTCTTTAATGGCTTCTGTTGCTGCCATATATTCAGCTTCTGTTGAAGACAGAGCAACAACTTTCAGTAGATTAGACTTCCAACTGATGCAGCCTCCTAGAGCAGTGAATACAAAACCTGTCAAGCTCCTTCTTGTGTCTAGATTGGCTGCAAAATCTGAGTCAACATAGCCAGTTATTTCTTCTTGAAACTGACTATCCTTGCTGAATACAATTCCTGTATTCAGAGTTCCTTGCAGGTATCTCATGGTCCATTTAAGTGCTTCCCAATGTTCTGAACCAGGATCAGAGATATACCTGCTTACCATGCTCATTGCATGAGCTAAATCTGGTCTTGAACAAACCATAGAGTACATTAGACTTCCCACACAGCTAGCATAAGGGATCTTGTTCATTTTTTCTCTTTCAGCATCTGTTTTGGGTGATTGTGCGACGACAGAGTTTGAAATGTTGTGCAATAGGGGTAGCAACTGGTTTGCTCTTAGACATGCCAAATTTGGAGAGTACCTTCTGTAGATATGAGGCTTGAGACAAAACAATAACTCCTATTGAAGGTCTCTTAATGTCTATGCCTAGAATCCTCTTAGCCTTTCCTAGGTATTTCATTTCAAACTCCTCACTGAGTTTGCCTTTAAGCTTGCTGATTTCTGGTTTAGACTTACTGAAAATCAGTATGTCATCTACATAGAGCAATAGGTAAGTTTGATTATTGAAATATACACAAGAGTCATACTTACTTTTGGTATATCCAATGCTTTGCATGTAGTTGTCAAACCTCAAATTCCACTGTCTTGGTGGTTGTTTGAGGCCATATAGGGACTTCTTGAGTAGGCAAACATCATTAGGATTACCATTTTCAAACCCCTCAGGTTGTTGCATATAGATTTCTTCCTCTAATTCTCCATGCAAGAAAGCTGTCCTCACATCCATTTGCTCAATTTCTAGATCCAAACTAGCTGCCTTTGCCATCATAGCTCTTATTGAAGCTTGTTTGACAACTGGGGAAAAAATCTCTGTGTAGTCTACACCCTCCTTTTGAGTAAATCCTTTTGCTACTAATCTTGCCTTGAACCTTGGAGGTTCATTTTCAGATCCTTCTTTATGCTTGAATAACCATTTGCACCCAACTGGTTTGTACCCTTCTAGTTTTCTCACAACTATCCATGTTTTGTTCTTTCTAAGAGAATGCATCTCTTCATTAACTGCTTGCAGCCAAGCTGCAGCATCCTTACTCCTCATAGCTTCCAAGAAGCTCAATGGTTCTGAACTATCTATCTCTTCAGCAACCATAAGTGCAAAAGCAATGAACTCAGCATATCCAAATCTGTCAGGGGCTTTGATTTGTCTTCTCTCTCTGTCCCTTGCTAATAGATTGTAACACCCTAACTAACATAGGCGTATTACGTGATTTTTAAACATACTGTGCAGCTCGTTGCTAATCAACGAGGTTTATGGAAAAACGTGATTAATTAAAATTTTGCTTTTTAATTAAACTTATAAAACAATATTACAAAAGACTCGGGATCCTGATTATAAAATTATTTACAAAAGATTTAACTGTTTAACTGATACATAAAATAAAGGTCGTCTAACGACCAGTTACAAAAATTAGCCTCGCTGTCCCGATGATCGTACGCTCCAGGCCTAACCGCCCCGACATGTACAATCTTCACAAGCTCGCTCACGGCCCATCAGCTTTAGCCTTGCCTTTACCTACACATAAACGTAAACTGTGAGTCGACAGACTCAGTAAGAAAAGCATAATAATACTCATACATAAGCCTAACTGCCGTGTCCAACACGATACTGAGTCCCGCTATTGCCGTGTCCAACACGGTACTGAGCCACTACTGCCATGTCCAACATGGTACTGAGTTTTGAACGTTCACGGGGACGGTACTATTGACAAGTATCCTCCTGATCGGTCGAACCGGTCATACTCCGGCTGCTGGTCATACTCCAGCCTGTACCGACGGGATAGGTCAATAGTACGGAACCACCAACCAAATGTCAGCCTGATCGGTCGAACCGGTCATACTCCGGCTGCTGGTCATACTCCAGCCTGTACCGACGTGACAGGGTTGGATGGTTCGAAGCCAACATACATAACTAATGTAATCTAACAGGCTTCCTACATGCACGCTAAACATGTAATCTACATATGCATACTGTTATACTAATCTTACCTGGATTCCGAATTCAGGTGTGCCGGTCAACCTGACCGGAACTTTAGCTGAGCGGCGGATTACAGGCTCCTAAACCATAAAAATCACAACACTATAAGTGACACGCTAAATCACTTCCCGGGGACTTAAACTAGGAACTAAAAGTTTCCCTATCGATAAAAAGCATGGCAATACCCCTTAAAACATAAAAACGAGGAAAAACACGGGTTCTGAAAATTCCCCAACCGGCAGACCGGTTGCCCAACCGGAATTCCGGTTCTGGGAATTACTGAACCCTCATCCAACCGGAATTCCGGTTCCTCGCAGGAACTTTTCAAAAATTCCTAACTCACTCAAATCAAACCCAATTCAAACCAAATTTTCCAGACCTACTCTAAATACCCCAAAGAACATTTTCAAAGCATAAAAACAACCCAGAAACCTCAGATACAAAATTTGCCATTAAAGCTCAAGCTTTGAGTTCTAAACTCAAACTTGAGCAAATCCCACAAACATGCATTCAAACCTGGTTAATTCTACTTAAATATGCATGATTAAGCTTCTGAAAACAAACAAAAACAACAGCAACAACACAGAAACAGATTACACAACATTTCATCAAAATCACATATTTTACATAGAAAACTCAAAGCTTTAAACAAGGTAGCAAGCATGCAATAAAACCTAGATAATCCATTCATTTTAAACCTAATTTAGCTTCTGTAAACAACAATTAAACACAGTAACAAACAGCCATACAAACTAACATGCAACCTACCATTTTCACCTCAAAAACTTCAAGAACATAAAGAAAGGTTGAAGAAAAACTTACTAGCAACTAGGGATCACAAAATCTACACAAGATGAGCTTGAATTACCAAGGAAAATTCCTTTTTCCTTGCTGCACAACCCAGCCGAAAAGGAGAGGAAAAGAGAGAAAGAGAGCTTTCCAATTTCTATTTTCTAAACTTAGTATTTTTTTTTGTAAAATGAAGAAACTGAATTAAAGCCACATATCATATTACATTCCAGCCAACAATTAAATAAAATAACATTTATTTTCAATTTAATCAAGTCACTAAAAGACAAAAGTCATTGGGGCAAAAAGACCATTTTGCCCCTCCACACTAAAATCACATAAATCATACAAAAGGGGTATTTTTGGGAAATTCTAAATTCTCGGCCATTCCCGACATTCCCAATGTCTAAAACCCGTCCCAAACTACTAACGTACTAAATTGTGATTTCTACTGAGCCAAACGCCGAGTTCCAAAATACCGGGCACCGGGAATGCAAAATATGAAAACTACTGAATAACATAACCATGCATTTCTGAATTCCATAAATAACAGTATAATAAATTATTTAAATAGCTATAAATAATTTTCGTAATTAATCATAAACAACTGCTAATTTCCAAATTAACTAAGCGGGCTTTACAACTATCCCCCCCTTAAAAGGATTTCGTCCCCGAAATCTAACCCGAATAACTCTGGATATTGAGCTCTCATATCTGACTCTAGCTCCCACGTGGCTTCCTCCACCTTGCTGTTTCTCCAGAGAACTTTGACCAATGCTATGGTCTTATTCCGAAGGACTTTATCCTTTCTATCCAGGATCTGCACTGGCTGTTCCTCATAAGTCATGTCTGGCTGTAGCTCAAGACTCTCATAACTGAGTATATGAGAGGGATCTGAAACGTATTTTCTCAACATCGAGACATGGAATACGTTGTGAACTGCTGATAAGGCTGGAGGCAATGCTAACCGATATGCGACTTGACTTATCTTCTCGAGAATCTCGAATGGTCCTGTAAATCTAGGGCATAACTTGCCTCTTTTCCCGAAACATTTAATCCCCTTCATCGGAGATACCCGTAAAAACACATGGTCCCCTACTTGGAACTCAACATCTCTGCGTTTCGGATCTGCGTAACTCTTGTCCGCTTCCGTGAGGCAAGCATTCTAGCTTTTATCTTCTCAATTGCCTCATTGGTCCGCCGCACCGACTGCGGACCTAGGTATTTTCTCTCCCCTGTCTCATCCCAGTGGATAGGGGATCTACATTTCCTACCGTATAACAGTTCATAGGGAGCCATCCCTATCGTACTCTGATAACTGTTGTTGTACGAAAATTCTATCAACGGTAGATACTTATTCCATGAGCCTTCAAAATCCATAACACAGGCTCTCAACATGTCCTCCAATATCTGAATTGTCCTTTCGGACTGACCATCTGTCTGAGGAGGGAATGTTGTACTAAATTTCAGCTTTGTACCCATTGCTCGTTGCAAACTTTGCCAAAATTTGGAGGTGAACTTCGGATCCCTGTCCGAAACTATAGACTTCGGTACCCCGTGAAGTCTTAATATTTCTCTGACATACAGTTCTGCCAACTGATCCACTGAAAATGTTGTTCTAACCGGCAGAAAATGAGCAGATTTCGTAAATCGATCCACCACTACCCAGATGGAATCAAATAAACCCGTGGTCCTAGGTAACCCGACCACAAAATCCATCGTAATATCCTCTCATTTCCATTCTGGTAGGGTTAGAGGCTGCAACAACCCTGCTGGTCTCTGATGTTCAGCTTTAATCTGCTGACAAGTGAGGCATCTCGATACGAATTCTACCAAATTCTTCTTCATACCGCTCCACCAGAAGTACGGTTTCAAATCTTGGTACATCTTAGTGGTGTCGGGATGCAGAGAATACGGGGTAGAATGAGCCTCCTCAAAGATCTCATTCCTAAGTTCCACACTATTCGGAACACAAACCCTGGCTTTATACAAAAGCATCCCACTGTCTGACACTGAAAAGTCCTTGGCTTGACCAGCCAACACCTCATCTCAGATCTTCACTAACTCCGGATCTGTCATCTGAGCGACCTTTATTCTTTCCAACAGATCAGATTGCAGCGTTAAGTTGTGAAGCTGACCTACCACAACTCAATGCTGGATCTAACCATATCCTCTGCTAGCTGAGGTGAGATCTGAACCATACTAGCTACTTGCCCGGGACCCTTTCTGCTCAGGGCATCGGCCACTACATTGGCTTTTCCGGGGTGATAGAGGATCTCACAATCGTAATCCTTCACTAATTCCAACCAACGCCTTTGTCTCATATTCAAATCCTTCTGAGTAAAGAAATACTTGAGACTTTTATGGTCGGTATAGATCTCACACTTCTCCCCGTAAAGGTAATGCCGCCAAATCTTCAGTGCAAAAACCACTGCGGCCAACTCTAGATCATGAGTCGGGTATCGCTGTTCATAATCCTTCAACTGACGGGAGGTGTAAGCGATGACCCGATCGGCTTGCATCAATACACACCCCAAACCCTGTTTGGATGCGTCGCAATATACTACGAACTTCTCCTTGTCCGAAGGCAAAGCTAGTACTGGAGCGCTAATCAATCTCTGCTTTAACTCCTGAAAGCTAGCTTCGCACTTGTCTGACCAAATAAACCGCTGGTTCTTCTTTGTAAGCTCGGTTAGGGGCATTGAAATTTTAGAGAACCCTTCCACGAACCTACGGTAGTACCCAGCTAAACCTAAGAAGCTTTTGATCTCTGTCACTGTCTTCGGTCTCGGCCAATCCCTGACGGATTCGATCTTCCCGGGATCCACCTTGATCCCATCTTTGCTCACAATGTGCCCTAGGAAGGACACCTGAGATAGCCAGAACTCACATTTCTTGAACTTGGCATAAAGCTTATGTTCTCGAAGCCGTTGCAGTACCATCTGAAGATGTAACTCATGCTCCTCTTCTGATTGAGAGTACACGAGGATGTCGTCGATAAACACAATCACACAGATATCGAGGAAATCCCTGAATACTCTATTCATCAGGTCCATGAATGCTGCAGGAGCATTGGTTAGTCCGAATGACATAACCAGAAACTCGTAATGTCAATACCTAGTGCGGAAAGCCGTCTTTGGAATGTCCTCCTCTCGGATTCTCAACTGATGATAACCCGAACGGAGATCAATCTTAGAAAAGACCGTCTTCCCCTGAAGCTGATCGAACAAATCATCGATCCTAGGTAATGGATATTTATTCTTCACCGTCAGCTTGTTCAATTCCCTGTAGTCGATGCACATCCTCATCGATTTATCCTTCTTCTTGACGAATAAAACCGGGGCTCCCGAGAGTGACACACTGGGCCGAATGAACCCTATGTCAAGCAACCCTTGGAGCTGAATCTTTAATTCCTTAAGTTCAGCTGGAGCCATTCTATACGGGGCTTTGGAAATCGGTTCTACCCCCGGTGCCAAGTCTATCACGAAATCAATCTCTCGCTGAGGTGGTAACCCTGGAAGTTCTTCGGGAAAAACATCCGAAAATTCCCGAACGACCCTGATGTCCTCTGGCCGAATGGTATCTGGCCGAGTGGTGTCCACCACCACGGCCAGAAACCCTAAGCAACCGCCGTGCAACAATTCTCTAGCTGACATAGCCGAGATCACCGGGATTCGAGATCCCTGAACTGAACCAACAAACACAAATGGTTCTTCAGTTTCCGGTTGGAAGACCACCATCTTCCTTTTACAATCAATGCTCGCCGAATATTTAGATAGGAAATCCATTCCTAAAATAATATCGAATTCGACTAAACTCATCTCTATCAGATCAGCACTTAACTCTCTACCATCTATCCTGATCGGCATAGACCTAATCCACCTATTGGAGATAACCAATTCTCCGCCAGGTAATAGGGTTCCAAACCCTGATTCATATCTATCATACGGTCTACCCAATTTACCAAAGACTCTGGCCGCCACATAAGAATGTGTAGCCCCAGAATCAAACAGCACTAAATATAGCGAGTTGTTAATAAAAAGCTGACCTGTGACAACTGATGGGCTGGCATCTGCATTAGCCTGAGTGATAGCGAACACCCTGGCTGGAGTGGGTATCGCTGGAGCTCTCGGTGCCTCTGATCGGAGCTGGGGACAGTCCCTCTTGAAGTGTCCGGGCATGCCACAGTGAAAGCATCCCTGACCTTTGCACTCGCCCCGATGGTGCCTCTTGCAGCTAGGGCACTCGGGATAGGAGAATCGGGTCTCAGTACCACCAGGACGACTCCCTCTGCTCTGGTTCCCCCGGAACCTCTTTTCTGACTCGAGCCACCGGAAGCAGTGGGTGCTCTCTTCCTCTGATCAATGGCCGAACCACTACTCCCCCTGCTATAGCCTGATGCAGGAGGGGTAGGAGCTCCGCCACTCACCGGAGTACTGGCTGACTCTGACATGCACCCAACTGCGCCCTCAGCACGCAGTGCCTTCTCCACCATCTGAGCATAGGTGGTGCTGTCGTCCGTGGTAATCATTAGATCATGCCTGATCCTGGCATTCAACCCGTCCAGATACTTCTCCTTCTTGCTGAAGTCGGTCGGCACAATTCCCGAGGCTAACCTCGCCAACCGATCAAACTGAGTAGTATACTCAGTGACGCTCATGTTCTCACGCTGGGTCAGGTGAGCGAACTCTTTTCTCTTGGCGCTTCTGACGACCTCGTTGTAGTACTTTGCGTTAAAGAGTTCCTGGAACCTTTCCCAGGTCATGGTGGTGACGTCATGGATCTGAGACACCATGTCCCACCAGACCAGAACGTCCTCCTGGAACTGGAATGTGGCGCACACCACTCTGTCGTTACCGGTGACACCCATAAAGTTCAGAATCTTGGTGATCACCGTCAGCCACTGCTCGGCTTTCATCACGTCCGGACCTCCCAGGAAAACCGGAGGTGCTTGCTTCCGAAACCGTTCGTACAGAGGTTCCAATCTATGGGCCGCCACCACTATCTCGGCACAGGCGGCGGGGTGTGCCACCGGAACTACGGGCCTTTGGGCTGCGGGAGCACCCCGCTCGTCTCAACCTCCGAATCTCGAGGTCTTGCTCTTCGATCCGGGCTTGCATCTGCGCAAACCGTAACTCCCACCCTGGGCTCCCCGATCGGCCGGGGAGCACAGGCAGCCTATGGCGGGTTCTCATCACCCCGACCACGAGCCCTGCCTCGGGGACCTCTACCTCGGCCCCTAACAGGTGGGGGAAACTGAGCTCCCTGTCCTTGGTTCGACCCTACGGAGTTGCCCTGACTCCTGGTAGTCCGCCTGGCGTCCATCTGATTAGAACCGCCTGCGAAACCAAGAGTTGGCATATTAGGTCGTATTCAAGGAGAGCTTATTAATGCCGCTTAATTTGGAAATTAAAAACGAAACATGCGCCTATTCTACTATCAGGCTACTAACATGCTTCCTAACAGGCTTTTCTTTTTCATAACTGAATAAAATAAACTACTAAAGCAATAAAGGCTTACTGAACCGTGAAACGAGCTAACTGCTGATGATGATTGTACATGTCGTGACGATCTTCAAAATTCAACCTGGCGGCTCTGATACCAAATTGTAACACCCTAACTAACATAGGCGTATTACGTGATTTTCAAACATACTGTGCAGCTCGTTGCTAATCAACGAGGTTTATGGAAAAACGTGATTAATTAAAATTTTGCTTTTTAATTAAACTTATAAAACAATATTACAAAAGACTCGGGATCCCGATTATAAAATTATTTATAAAAGATTTAACTGTTTAACTGATACATAAAATAAAGGTCGTCTAACGACCAGTTACAAAAATTAGCCTCGCTGTCCCGATGATCGTACGCTCCAGGCCTAACCGCCCCGACATGTACAATCTTCACAAGCTCGCTCACGGCCCATCAGCTTTAGCCTTGCCTTTACCTACACATAAACGTAAACTGTGAGTCGACAGACTCAGTAAGAAAAGCATAATAATACTCATACATAAGCCTAACTGTCGTGTCCAACACGATACTGAGTCCCGCTACTGCCGTGTCCAACACGGTACTGAGCCACTACTGCCATGTCCAACATGGTACTGAGTTTTGAACGTTCACAGGGACGGTACTATTGACAAGTATCCTCCTGATCGGTCGAACCGGTCATACTCATTCTTGGTCATACTCACGTACCTACGGGATAGGTCAATAGTACGGAACCACCAACCAAATGTCGGCTGATCGGTCGAGCCGGTCATACTCCATTCTTGGTCATACTCCAGCCTGTACCGACGTGACAGGGTTGGATGGTTCGAAGCCAACATACATAACTAATGTAATCTAACAGGCTTCCTACATGCACGCTAAACATGTAATCTACATATGCATACTGTTATACTAATCTTACCTGGATTCCGAATTCAGGTGTGCCGGTCAACCTGACTGGAACTTTAGCCGACGGACATGTGCTCCTAAACCATAAAAATCACAACACTATAAGTGACACGCTAAATCACTTCCCGGGGACTTAAACTAGGAACTAAAAGTTTCCCTATCGATAAAAAGCATGGCAATACCCCTTAAAACATAAAAACGAGGAAAAACACGGAATCTGAAAATTCCCCAACCGTGACAGGGTTGCCCAACCGGAATTCCGGTTCTGGGAATTACTGAACCCTCATCCGGAATTCCGGTTGCACAACCGGAATTCCGGTTCCTCGCAGGAACTTTTCAAAAATTCCTAACTCACTCAAATCAAACCCAATTCAAACCAAACTTTCCAGACCTGCTCTAAATACCCCAAAGAACATTTTCAAAGCATAAAAACAACCCAGAAACCTCAGATACAAAATTTGCCATTAAAGCTCAAGCTTTGAGTTCTAAACTCAAACTTGAGCAAATCCCACAAACATGCATTCAAACCTGGTTAATTCTACTTAAATATGCATGATTAAGCTTCTGAAAACAAACCAAAACAACAACAACAACACAGAAACAGATTACACAACATTTCATCAAAATCACATATTTTACATAGAAAACTCAAAGCTTTAAACAAGGTAGCAAGCATGCAATAAAACCTAGATAATCCATTCATTTTAAACCTAATTTAGTTTCTGTAAACAACAATTAAACACAGTAACAAACAGCCATACAAACTAACATGCAACCTACCATTTTCACCTCAAAAACTTCAAGAACATAAAGAAAGGTTGAAGAAAAACTTACTAGCAACTAGGGATCACAAAATCTACACAAGATGAGCTTGAATTACCAAGGAAAATTCCTTTTTCCTTGCTGCACAACCCAGCCGAAAAGGAGAGGAAAAGAGAGAAAGAGAGCTTTCCAATTTCTATTTTCTAAACTTAGTATTTTTTTTGTAAAATGAAGAAAATGAATTAAAGCCACATATCATATTACATTTCAGCCAACAATTAAATAAAATAACATTTATTTTCAATTTAATCAAGTCACTAAAAGACAAAAGTCATTGGGGCAAAAAGACCATTTTGCCCCTCCACACTAAAATCACATAAATCATACAAAAGGGGTATTTTTAGGAAATTCTAAATTCCCGGCCATTCCCGACATTCCCAATGTCTAAAACCCGTCCCAAACTACTAACGTACTAAATTGTGATTTCTACTGAGCCAAACCCCGAGTTCCAAAATACCGGGCACCGGAAATGCAAAATATGAAAACTACTGAATAACATAACCATGCATTTCTGAATTCCATAAATAACAGTATAATAAATTATTTAAATAGCTATAAATAATTTTCGTAATTAATCATAAACAACTGCTAATTTCCAAATTAACTAAGCGGGCTTTACATAGATACTCACTTAGATCATGCTGGCTTCCACTTTCATCACTTTCAATAGTCTCAATTTCTCTTTGACTAGCAGGTGCTGGTGTAGATTGAGGCTCCACCTCAATTTGTACATTCTCATCTGGTGTAGTTTCATTGTTCTTAGAATTGTTTACAGCTTTGAGAGCCATTTCATCTTCCTTGAACACTACATCCCTACTAATCATACACTTCTTATACCCAGGTTCTAGGCACCATAGCCTATAACCTTTAACTCCTTCAGGGTAACCCACAAATATGCATCTCAATGCTCTTGGTTGGAGTTTGTCTTGCTTAACATGCATAAAAGCAGTACAACCATAAACTCTTAAATGTTCTAGGTTAGGAGCTTTACCTGTCCACATCTCTTGAGGAGTTTTAAAGTTGTTGGGCACTGAGGGTGATCTGTTGATTAAGTAGCATGCTGTTTTGATGGATTCTCCCCAAAATGACCTGTCCATTCCAGCACTCAGCAGCATGCATCTTACTCTCTCAAGGAGGGTTCTGTTCATTCTCTCAGCAACTCCATTTTGCTGAGGTGTTTTGATCACTGTTCTATGCCTTTGAATTCCCAACCTGCTACACAATTCATTAAACTCATTAGAACAGAACTCAAGGCCATTATCAGTCCTTAATACCTTGATTTTGTTCCCTGTTTGATTTTCCAGCAGCCTTTTCCAAGTGTCAAATGTAGGCAGTGCTTCATCCTTGCTTTTCAGTAAATGAATCCACACTTTTCTACTGAAATCATCAACCATGCTTATGAAATAGTGAGCTCCTCCTTTAGTTTGAATTCTAGAGGGTCCCCAAAGGTCTGAGTGCACATAACCAAGCTTTTCAGCAGTGTTGTGTTCAGCCTTAGGAAACTTCAGCCTGCAAGATTTCCCTAACACACATTCATCACAAAACTCAAGTCCCTTGTCAATTTCTTCTTGAATAGACCTTGCTTATTCAACTCCTCAAGTCCTCTTTGACTAACATGTCCTAATCTGAGATGCCAAAGCTTGACATGACTCAGTTTTTCTGAATTTACAGCAGGTGCAGCACTCCCTGTTGTAGTGTTGATGTCCAGAAAGTATAGACCATTCTTAAGTGTTCCCTTGAACACAGTTTCTGACCCTTGGTCAATTTTCATTACTCCATTCTCAATCTTGACAATAAAACCTAGTCTATCAAACATTCCAATAGAAAGAAGGTTTCTTTTAAGATCTGGTACATACCTCACATGCTGCAAACTTTTCATGATTCCATCATGATTCTTTAACTGAATTGTGCCAATACCTTGTATTTCACAAGCCTTGTTGTTCCCTAAGAGAACTGTACCCCTGTGATTCTCCAATGTTGAATCAAACAGTTCTTTATTTGGTGTCATGTGAAATGAGCACCCTGAATCTAAGATCCATTCACCATCTGATCTCGAGCTAGATACAACAAGTGCATCTGATGACACATAGCCATCTGCAACATCAGCAACACCATGTTTCTTGAACTTGTGCTGATTCTCTCTCTTTAACTTAGCCTTCAAAGCCAAGCAATCATCTCTAAAGTGCCCTTCTTTCTTGCAGTAGTAACATTTCTTCCCTGCTGCAGCATTGGAATTGGAATTCTCTGAGTTGTTCTTTGAACTGAACCTAGACTGGTTTCCTCTGAAACCACTTATGCCATGCCTTCCTTTGAACTCTCTTCTTGGGACTTTACCAGTAACAATGAGCAAGCCATCACCATTGTTATTCCCTTTCTCATCACCTTTCTTCTGAATTTCCTTAGAGTTCAGGGCTGCCTTTACCTCAGTCATTGTCAATGTCTCTTTGCCATACAAGATTGTATCAACAAAGTGTTCATACATCTTGGGGAGTGAGCTTAACAGGATTATTGCTTGATCTTCATCCTCAATTTTCACTCCAAGGTTGTTTAGATCCAAAATGATCTTGTTGTAGTCATCAAGGTGCTTCCTTAATTCTTTAGTTTCATCCATTCTCGGGGTGTACAGTTTCTTCTTGAGGTAGAGTTTGTTTGCCAAGGGTTTCTTCATATAGATTGAAGACAACATGTTCCAGAGGCCTAGGGCCTTTTCTTCATCAGCAACTTCTTTCAGAACCTCATCTCCAAGACTGAGCAAGATAGCACTGTGTGCTTTTGTTTCAATTTCCAGCTTCTTTCTCTTGTCATCGATCAGGTCAAATGCATCAGGATCCAATGCCTCATAGATCCCTTGATGCACCAGAAAGGCTCTCATCTTAATTCTCCACAAGCTGAAATCATTGGAGCCAGTGAATTTGTCCACCTCAAACCTTGCAGAAGTCATTTCAGATTAGATTCTTGAAGCTTGAATCTGATTCTTGATGACTTGAATTTGGTTCTTGAAAGTTTGAAGATGAATCTTGATCACTTGATTGCTGTTCTTGATCTTCAAAGACAGCCTTGCTCTGATACCATTTGTGGTGAAAAACACCCTCAATACTTGGCCAAATCAGTGCCAATTAATAACAAGAACAACAACAACATAACAAGCAAACAAGATTAATACAAATCAGAACAACTAAAACCAGAAATGAATGAAAATTAATTAAGACTTAACATTGAATCAATTGAACTTTATTCAAAAATGTCTAGCACCTTTACAATCCGATTCATGTACTCAATTTGAGTCTAAGTGTAAGACACATTACATATCAAACCTCACATGGTAGAAGTCATCTCATAGGATGAGCAATTCTACTTTTACAACCCTCCTAAACACTCACAAGATTGGTACAGAAAATTAGAGAGAAAGAGAGAGAGAATTCTAGGTGAGAGGCTCGGATTGGACTCACTCCTTCTGTAGCCTTGGTGCCTTTCTTTTTATAGGCATTGGTCTTGAATTGAGTAGGTAGGTATGCTTAGGTGTCAAGTTTATATAACTAACTTAACTAACCAATGACAAGGATAAAATAATATGGTGATGTGGCAATAGCTTAGTTGAGACAAATCATACAACAGGTACGAGTTTAGGAAGTACAGGCACAGGCACGACTAAACATTATAAATTAGAGCACGATACTACACACAAAAAATATAACACACAACACTATATTAATATAATGGGTAAATACTATTTTAGACTCTATATTTTCAAAAGTTATCAATTGGATCCTCTGTTTTGTTAAATGATAAAATGGACCCTCTGTTTTGTTGGTAAAAATAAAATCCTGAGTTCAATTTTCAACAATTTTTTTTAATATAATAAACTTTAAAACAATTTCTAAGAGAAGCAGATACAGAAAATGTAACTAGGTTTGTCATAACATCTCTAGATCGGAATATTATTAAGTTTTATTTTGACAAAAAATCAATTCATGGTCCTATTTGTACAATTTTGAAAAATACATGGTCCATTTTGACATTTAACAAAATAGATGATCCAATTAATAACTTTTACAGAACACAAGGTGCAAAATAGTATTTACCCTAATATAATTGGTGTTGTATATATTTTTGGTGCCTTATAATACTAGGTTTCTCATTTCTGTGTAGTGACTAACATATAATAATGTCCACTCATTATAGAATTTTGATATTTTGTTTAATAACTACACATAAGGATTAATTAATGTAATAACTAAGAAAATCTAAATTGAAGAAAAGAGTAATATAAAAATTTAACAAGTAGATTGGGTAATGTAAAATTCTTATTGGCATATTTGATAAATTTGCCAAAATTAATTTATGATTATATTTTTGAAATATATTATGTATGATATTTTTGAAAATTGGCTGTTACTTATTTTGGGGTGAAATGTTTATAAAAGGAGAATATTTTATTCATGAAAGTAAATAAATTAATTTTTCTATACAAAGTATATAATATGGAGAAATTTTATTTCAATTAATTCTTTTTATTATTGATTTGTACATAGTCAAATACATAAGACTTGATTTAGTACAAGAAAAAAAGACTAATATACCATACTATAGTTTAAAAGAAAATAAAATAACAAAGAATTTCATTATATGGCCTCACAAATTAAAAATCATATGATTAACTTTGAGCATCATCCTCAAAAGGCTCATTAGTAATTTCAACATTTACTTCTGGTGCTTCTCTGTCTTCTGATTTTGAATCCCTATGAGCATACCAAATTGCCATCAAAATGAAGAAAACAAGATTGACTACACATAAAATAGCCAAAAGCCAATAGTACTTATCTAAACGACTCTTATTCAAAGTGTATTGGAACCAACTAGGCTTAATTCCTTTAGAACTAGCCTTACCAACAACATAAACTGATAAAACACTTGCTAAAATTCCAACCCCAGATATTCCAGAAGCAAATATAGTCACATATGGAGCCATGGTTTGAGGTAATTGATTGGCTAACATTCTAGTTATGTTATTCTCTAAAATTCCATCTAACCCTCCAAGGAGAAGATATTGTGGTAACAACCAAAACATGGTCATGGGAACTGTTTCTTCTGGCTTGTCAACTAAGCCATGACTTACAACAACTCCTAATCTTTGTTCCTCCACCTTAGCTGCTGTGATGGAGCATAATATAGCAAATATCATCGACACGGCGATCCCAATTGGAGCAACAAAGCCGCGGTTTAATTTTGAAATACGAGACAAAGATCTTGCGAATTGTGAGTAGGAGGATGCGTAATAAGATTTCGATTGATCGTAAAACCAAAGGAAGATTGGAATTGGAACAGTTAACTTTCCAACTTTTTGATTCATGTGGTTTGCTTGTTCAATGAAGTAAGTGTTTCCAAGGGAAGATACTAATCCTAGCACTAGGAAAGATAAGCATATGGGAATCATACATATCATGCTCTTGGTTTCTTCCACCTCTGAAACCCTACAAAGTCTCCACTTATTCTTCTCTTGTTGTTCCAAACTTTCACTTTGAACTATAATCGCAGCCTTGTCTAGACACCTATATATGAGTAAAACAATCATTGTTATACTTTCATATAGATATAAAGAATGATGATAAGTGCACACTCGATCCCTAATACATGTATAAAACAATATAACACAATTATCTGAAATAAATATGATTAGTGTTAGACTTTTATTCAGGCTTAATTAATAGTTAATAGGCTTAATATCTGTATGTAAAGTCTAGGTGAATCAGAAGTGTGAGCTTTTCTAGTTAATTGAAACCTTTGATAAGCAAGATCAGTCCAATTAAGGTTCTGTAGGTAAGTCCCTTCCCTACTCTATAAATACATATTATTTCATCACAATTGTATATTTTTGATAATTAGATATAAAATAAAAACGACTTCTATAATTTAAAGACATATGGAGGAAGATTTAATTGATAATCAAATTGAGATTACATGCTATGGGTCAATTAAATACACATATCTAATGTGTTCTATATTATATACAAATTCATCTTAAATTTATTATTAATTTATCTAACAATTAGTACTAAAAAGAAATTGTCATATTTTAATAAGTACCTTAGGCGAGGAGTATGAGGATGAGAAGGAAGCTCGATTTGATGTTTCTCATATAGTTGATTGGTGTCTGTTGGGAGTTTATGGAATAATTTAGAGGCAAAGGCGATGAAGACTCTAAAGACAGTAGTAAGAGGACTTCCTTGTGGTTTGGCATACTTGTAAGAACATGAGCTAGTCAAGAAAATAGTGGTTGCAATCACAGTACATATAGCTGGGATTCCAAACCTCAGAGACCATGGTTTTATGAAAGTAATTGCTAGAATAATGGCTATGTAGACAATAACCATACCAAACATTCCAAAGCAGAAAGACCAAATCTGACTGGCTTGAACTTCTTCTTCTTCTTCTTGTGTTTGTCTTTTTATAGTGGCATGTTCAATCATGAGTGAATTTAGTGATGTTGAGTGACCAGCCATTCCCATGACAATTAGAGCTAATGCTGTGTAAAAAAGGACTTTTTGTGCTTCACCAATGCACTCAGGCTTGTATGCACTACAAGTTCCTGTTGCATCTGCCAACACTGGTGGAGTTGACATTGTAATAAACCCTAATCCCTACACACATTAATTTTATAAAAGTTATATTTATTAATATAGAAATGTTATTAGAAACGTAAGAATTTCTAACATTTTATGATATATAATATAAAATATCACGTCATATAAGACAAATTTATCTTGTCACTAAGATTTTTTTTTTTTGAAAACAAGTCATGTATTATAGCACAAACAATTTACAACGTAAAAGCGCCTAATTAATTAAAAGGTCTTTCAATCAAATATTTATACAAAAATTGTTAATTCATTGAATATATCCTCATTTTTTATTTTGCCTTTGTCAAAAGCACTTAATCTATTTACTTGTCACTAAGATATTTTTTCATCGTGATATATATATATATATATATATTATATTCAAGTGTAAAATTTTGGTTAAATATACTCAAGAAAAAACCTCAATATATATAGAGTTTGTCATTTTTAGGGAGATTAGAAGTTAAGACTTCCTCTAATAATGTATAAAATGACATATATATATATATGTATGAGCATTGTTATTGGATACTAGTAGTGCTAGCACTTCTAGATATGTCGTTTTGCGATTGATTAACAACACTTTCTAAAAGCTATTATATTAAACTATACGAGACTTGATATTTATTTAGACTAATAATAATATTAATACATAAGAGGACACCGTTGGTATCTATATATGTAATATTTAAAATGATTAAAAGATAGAGAGTACTGACCGCACAATATGCAAAACTGGATATAAGAACCATCCAAAAACTACCCATGAAAGTATCAACAATGAATTTCAGAATCAAAGGTATAATGTGAACTAAACCCCAAAAGACATTGACAATAGCAGCTGCATGAGTGAAGCTTATTTTCCACACATCTGTTAGGTATGCCATCATCAACCACATAGCATAGAATGACAGTAAGTCTGCCCATATCAAAACTACACCAAAAAAGAAAAATCAAATATTGTCATGATTAGTTATACATTACAACTTATTCAGTTATTGATCAAGAGTTGATCTTATAATAATTACATATAATATATATACCTGTCATTTTCATTATGGATGTTAAACTACCCGCCATTTTTTCTTCTGAGAAACCCCGATTGAGAAAGAGAGATGATTTAGAAGTAATAAGTTGATTAATGAAAACTTTATGGTCTTTATATATATTAGCTATTGATGATAATAATTAATTTGCAATAAGCTGTTGCAAAGTCATGAAGTCTAGTTTGACATAGTAATATTATTCTCACGTCAATGTTTATACATATATATGTCAAGTAGACAAATATAATATCAGTGACTGAGCTGGAGAGACATCGTAATAATTATAGAGTTGGTGTGAGTTGTATCAAATAATATAGAGAGGTACGTAGAGTCATATTTAATTTATTACGTATATATAGTCCCCTACGTTCATGGGTCAATATAAATTATTCGACTCGGGTTTTTAACCTTAATAATCTATCTATGAGGCCACGTCATAACCAGCGTATATATATAAATATATTGACTTTTACAAAATAATGGTCAGAATACTTATGGTTTATAGGTTCTTCCAATCATTATTTTCTATATATAAAATAAAGGGATATGATTTTGTCCCGTAATAACTAAAGTAGAGAGCTAACTAATCTTAATCGATTAATTGTACTAACGGTCAACTAACAACAATTCTACCTTGATCATTAGGACAGTAAGAAACAATAGTAGACAGTTAAGAAAAAACAGAATAAAATTATAATAGGAACAACTTAGAACATAGAACAATTCTCATTCCAAAATTCTAAGTAGGTTCAAACAATGTTTGAACTTTGTTGTAGCAAACAACCTTGATTAGCATGTCTGAGGGGTTTTCAGGAGTAGAGACCTTGTCCAACTTGACTTTTCCATCTGCAATTACATCTCTCATGAAGTGTAGATGCACATCAATGTGCTTGGTATGCTCATGAAATATTTGATTCTTGCTTAAGTGCAGTGTACTCTGACTGTCACTAAACACTTGCATTTGTGTCTATTTTACGCCAAAGTCAGTTGCCATTCCTTTTAGCCACAAAGCTTCTTTTACTGCTTCAGTATAGGCTATGTGTTCTGCCTCTGTTGTTGATAGAGCCACTATAATTTGTAAGTTGTCTTTCCAACTAATTGTACAATTTTTTAGGCAAAAAATATAGCCAATTTGTGACCTTATGGTGTCTAAATCACCAGCATAATCTGAGTCGACATATTTTGTGATTTTTGGTGTTTTAGATTCTGAATGATACTTTAGACCCAAAGTAGATGTTCCCTTTAGATACCTCATCATCTATTTGACAGCCTTCCAATGCTCAATTCCTAGATTTGATTCGCATAAACTTACTGACCATACTCATTGCATAACATGTCTGACTGAGTATAAATCATGACATACATAATACTACCTACCAAACTTGTGTATGGAACCTTCTCCATGTACTTGGATTAATCTTCTGTTGAGGGTGCTTGCATGTTGGACAGTTTGAAATGTTGAGCTAATACTGTGGTAATAGGTTTGGCATCTTGAAAACCAAATCTGTTGAGCAGCTTTGAGATGTACCATGCTCGAGATAGAACCAATTCTTTTGACTTCTGTCTCTGCATATCTCAATTCCAAGAATTTTCTTGGTTGGTCCAAGATTTTTCATTTTAAATTCTGTACAAAGCATCTGTTTCACCTTCTTGATATCTTCCATATACTTTCTTGCAATCAACATATCATCAACATAGAGTAATAAGTAAACTGTTGACTTTACCTTAGAACTCTTGATGTAGACACAACTATCATATGCACACCTTTTGAAACCTGATTTGATCATATACTCATCAAATTTTCTGTACCATTGCCTTGGTGATTGCTTGAGTCCATATAGTAGCTTCTTGAGCAAGCACAAATGATTCTCTTTTCCCTCAACCTCAAATCCCTCTAGTTGCTTCATTAGAATCTCCTCATCTGATTCCCCATGTAAGAAAGCAGTCTTAACATCTATTTATTCAAGTTCAAGGTCCTAGATTGCTACTATTGCCAAGATCATTCTTATTGATCTATCCTTCACAAATGGTGCAAAAATCTCATGAAAGTTCACCCCTTCTTTTTGTGTAATGCCCTTGGCAACCAATCTAGCTTTGTACCTTGCTCTCTCAACTCTTGGGATCTCCTCTTTGTATCTATAGACCCATTTACAACCTATTATTTTTCTATCAGAAGGCCTTATGATCTGTGAAGGCTCGATTTTGACCGAGTAAACAAAAAGACAAAAGAAAAAAAAAGATTTCATAAATATGGTGGGACCCTTATTTTAGTTAATAAACCCCTTTCCCCCTATTTTCCCACCGGACAATCTCTCTCTCCCTTTCCCACTTCTCTTTCTCTTTCTCTTCAAAGCTTCAAAGAAGCCATAACCACCACCACCACCACTTTTTGGTGACCACTCTTCGCCCATCATCCGACCCCATGTGCCAAACCATTCAAATCCCCAGGCACCGATGACCTCAACCCCCAAGTGGCGGTACCCCTTTTAACGCCGTTAGCCCAGGATCACTAGCCAAAGTTTGGAGGTTCAAACTTTGAATAGATTTTTTGGCAACCTCTAGTGTCTGTTTGATGAGTTGTCTTCACCACTAGAGTCAGCTTCTTGAGGAGAACAATCTGCACTAAGCCATTTCACCCAGACCGCTACTTTTTTCAGCGACGATTTTGTAGCTCTGCCCTCTTCTGGCAACTTTTCAGCGATATCATGCACAATTTTAATAAATAGTTGGCATGGGTGTGATCTACTTGTCGAGGTTGTCATTTTGATATATATACTACCTCTATTTTCAGTGATGTTTCTAGTACACCAATTTCTATTGCCACCGATAGTTAATGTGCACCGCTTAGGTAAGGTTTTGAAACTTTAAACTTTAAATATAGTCATGTTATATGTCGTTGGACTCGGTTTTGAATATAGAATAAAATGATGATAATTATTTTGCCATTTAATGGTATAGGTAAGAGCAATATCTAAGATTTGACTAAATAATTAGAGCTCGAGACTTGAGAGCTTAAGATTATCTTTTTGGACAAAGTTTAATGACTTGGGAGAGGTAGGGAATCAAATGGACTATTAGACTTGATTTTATATGTGTTGAATAACATTAGACATATTGTTGGTTTTTATGGTCCATATAAGAGTTATAAAAGTAGAAGCAGAATTTTGATAAAATAATTTTGCGACCCTTCTTGATTAGGCTACAATCTTGGATTGGCTAGAGCCTGGCTGACCATACCCTGGGAGTGGGTATGTTCAAGGCTGGCCAGCCCTAAGCCGGGCAACTAGCTTTGGCCAGTTAGCCTTGGGTTGGGAAAATAGCCATGGCTGGCCAACCCTACTTTGGGCAGCTATTCTTGACAAACCAGCCCTATGCTGGGTAGGATCTGGTCGCCCGTTCTTTCTTAACTGGCTGGTTCAGCCTGTGCATTGCCAGGGGGTAGATCACGCCAATTGCTGGGTGTTTCCACACGTTCCCAGACCTAGCCGTTTAAAGACTGGCCTTTGGGTTACTTGCTCCTAGATGTTCTGGGATGGGAGTTCACTTGGCTGGCTGTAGGTGCACCACTAAGGGGCTGGCCGACCAAAGGTTTGCCAATTGGGGGTGTAGTTGTGCTAGAGAAACCTGGCCAGCCCCCTAAGCCGTCAATTGCTAGAGTCTGGCTGTTCTCTCCATTAGATCTTTATGGCAAGACTTGTCCTCCTTCGTGGGGAAGGTCTGTCCTAGTTAGACTGTCTGTTTGTTGACCCTCCCCATTTGTCGACTAGTCTCCCTTGGAGAAAATCTCAGATGAGATCCTGACCTCTTCCGACAGTTCTTTCATTGAATCTCCTTATCAGGTCGCTAGCTTTTCTGTTACGGTGGTCTAGTTCCGCTTGGTGAGATTGGAGGATCTACTCTTGCTCATCCATCCATCTCAAAAATTTGCATCTCTGTTGGGTGAATACATTGATGCCAACAACACGTTGTCCTTCAGTTTGGCACACCTGACAGACGACCTCTCTAAGTTTGGGTAACTCGAGATCTTCTCCCAAGTGTACATGGGGCTTGCCAATGGCTGCTCGCCAATTCTTGGCCTCGTCACTCCAACATAATATCGGGGACCAGATTTAGTCGTGGTGCTCGGGAGTTGCTCCACGTTGGCCATTCCTTCAGTACAAGGCACCAGTGGAGCGTCTGTTGGGATTTTATGCCCTAAATAAAACCCATTTCAATGTAATCTGATTTATTATCAATGAAAGATTAGAAGTCATTTATGTTTGCATGTAGTTTTCATGTTTATGGTTTAATATATACAAAATCTGTTAAGTCCAGAACATATAGTCATTCATAATTACAGTGATGTCAACATAGTAGAATGTGATTGTGATTATATGCTTCAAAAGACAAAGTCCCTGATTCATTAGTGCACTGGATTTACACTGATGTGATAATCACCGATGAAGTGTACTTACACTTTGCATAAGTGTTATGTTCTTTCCAGAACATTGGCAAAGTATGTTACTTTCGAATGTATAGAGTATACATTGGACTGGGACCGATATTGATCTTGGTAAATATATTATAATCTTACCATTGTATCTTTCTAAGTCAATATCACTAGTTGATCTTAGATCAAAAGATCTTAATCCTGACATGCTTAGGTTCAATCTCAAGAGTGTTATTCATGTTCTTTGATTTGTTAGTTAAGCCTACTTTCTAGTCAGGGTGATACGTACATTTTGGGAACATGGTAGTGTAATTGAGTGGGAACGCTAAACATAGATATGGAATCTATAGCTTCTATCAGGACATAGAAGTAAAACAATGATTTCCTTCGAGCTTGGCTTAATAGAGGTAAATGGAAGAGCTCTTGTTTCAGTGATTGTATATTAGTTCACTGAAATATCATTTATAGGAAGTTAAGTGTTTTAAGGATAAAATACATTGAGGGGTGAAACAGTAAATTTATCCCTACTTGGTGTAAATCATCTATAGAGGATCTTTGATTATTGAGATTAGAACGATGGTTAAATGTTTATAGCGTATTTATATCGTGGAACATATAGAGCGTTCTATATGACTGAGAGTCCAATTCCAAGTTCTATGGGGGATGCAATAAGGAATTAACAAGTTAGGGAATTTACTTGGTAAATTCTATTTCTGCTTATTGAAAGCTCAGTTGTATAGGCCCATGGTCCCCATACTAGTTGAAACCATACTGCTTGTAAGACTCAAATAATTGATTTTAATTAATCAATTATAATTCTAAAATTAGACTATGTCTAGTTTGTGAATTTTCACTAAGCAAGGGCTTAATTGTGAAGAAAAGAGATTCTAGGTCTTATTTATTAATTGAGAGACTTTATTATGTCTAATTAATAAATACATTAAATGACAAATTTATTTGATAATTAATTTTAATTATTAAATAAATAGTTTTGGCATTTAAATGGTTAGAATTGGAAAAATGGTATTTTTGAGAAAATAAGGAAAATTTGTCAAAAGTGGAAAAATTCCAAAGTGGCGCCCATTACTATGGCCGGCCACTTGGATGGTAATTTCCACTTAATATTTCCATTATTTTAATGCCTAATAAATCCTAACCTAAATCTAGGTGGTTGCCTATAAATAAATAGTGATGGCTCACACTTAAAAGATGATGAAATTTCTTGCCTTTAGGAAAAATTGAGCCATCTATTCTATACCTATATTCGAACCAACCCCTCTCTTCATTCTTTATATATTATTTTCATACCTTGAGTGATAGAGTGAGTGCCCACACACATCAAGTGGTATCTCAATCATAGTGTGTAAGGCTGTGAAAAATCCAGAATCAAGAGAAGGACATTCGAGCTCAGATCTTGGTGATACTCTGCTACAGACAGCATACAAGGGTTAGAGATCTGAGTGGAAGGAGCCATTAATATTCCGTTGCACCCACTGTAAGGTTTCCTAAACTTTATATGTGTTTATTTACATTATTTTAGAAATTCATATTTAGGATGTTAAATAACATACACGGTAGTAAATCTAGATCCTGGTAAAACATATTCCAATAGGGTCCTCCTTGGGCGGCAAAGGTTGGTCATTAAGACCAACCATGTTGGTAGTGTCCACCTAACCAGTCGCGATGGCCAGGTTTGTGATGCCTGCTGAGATGGCAAGGTTGGCCACATCCATCAGGTTCGTGGAGATTCTAATTGTTGCTGGAACACGAACATTAGGATCAGCTTCCATAGGGTCTTGAGAAAGACCCGATGAGGCAGAAGTTGAAGTCGGAGTTCCCCTTATGTTAACCATGGTGTTTGATCAGGTAAATTGACAACTCAATTTCAATGAAAGCACCAAACTATTGACCTCAAATTTGGCCAACTGACAGCGGAGTCGTATTTATTACTGATGCTTTTCACGTGTTACACAATAAGAATAGAAAAGTAAATAAGACACGTGATTTAATAAAGGTTCACCCCCTTAGTTAATAAGTAATGATCTACTCTCCTTTTGGTTGTATTAATACTAGAGATAATACCACTCAGATCACAAGTATTGTGGAATTTGAAGTGGCTCTCTTAAGATTACAATATGAGAATGGAGATGGAAAATCTCAAGTGATGGAGAGAATATGCCTATGACGTGTGAGAGAAAGAGAGAAGAGAGTTGAGTTTCAAACTTAAAGCTTGAGAGTTAGAACTGAGAGCTTAAGACTTAGACTTAGGGATTAGGGTTTAACTAATGCCCTTTATATAGTAGAGATTATATCAAGATTAACCACTAATAATAGGTAAACAAAGCCTTATTTACATAATTAAATAATAAACTTTAAATGAGTTAATTATCCCTTGAGAATAAAGAAGTTGTTGATATTTTCCCCTATTTTAGGGGTTCTGAAGGCCCAACTCGTAGCTTAGCATGCTATCCACAGATGAAGGCTGCACACCAAAGGCTTTCCAGGTAAAGGCTAGCTAGCCATGCACTTGCTAAGTGCAGGCTGACCGACCACACAATGTTTGTAGGCTGAGGTTTGGCCATCCATTTGCTTGCTAGGTCTGGCCGACCATGTTCTTGTTATGGTCTCGCAGGTCATGTTCCTGCCAGGTCATGTTCCTGGCGGAATCTGGCAGGTTAAGTGCCTACCAACTTTGGCAAGTGTTGGCCAACCTTAATAGGTGTTGGCTAACCTTTGTACAACTTTCCTTGCAAAGGTCAGGCTACCTTGGTCGAACGGGCCCCTTCTTGGTCTAGCAGTCACCTTTGGCTACCTAGCTTGTGTTCAAACTCTGGTTAGCCATACAAGCTCCTTCTAGCCAACCTATGTACTCCTTTTGGCCGGCTAGACATGGTTGTGCAGCTTCTTGACGACTTGCTTAACTCCTCTTGCTTGTTGCTTGTTGGTTTTGCCATGCCTTGTAAGTAGACTTTGTCTTGCTATTGACAAGGGTTTATTCCACATGTCCTCAATCTTAGCTTATGTGAATATGCTACTTTAAGTGGACAAAATTTAGGATAACATTATTTAAGTAGAGAATCTGGAGATGTCATATTGTCAACCCAATTACAAGGTTTTGTTATAGTATTAGTTTCCAAATCTTTTTCAATAAAAAAGTCTCTTACTTGGGGTGCCAATTAAAAATATTCCTAGAATCATGACCCACATCTTTAGCCACCTTTTCTGCCTTTCCTTTTTCAACATAGTCAAATTGTCCAGCGTTATGACCCTCTATAGGATCACCGTGTACGACTTTTTCCTGCTCACAAAACTGAACATGTTTAGTACCAACAACATAAGCTTTCGCTGGAGCAGGAACCTGTATCCACTCCCCATATTTCAAAATGACATGTTTTGGAATATTTGGAGGCTTCAACTCTTTAAATAGGTAATAAATAATACCACAAAAGAAACATATGTCGGACGACCTCTCATAACAAAGTGGGAAGACAATCTTCAGAGACATTGCAATCAACTTCTACAACCTCACCAACAAAGTGATCATAAACCCAACTTTGGCTCATACCAAACATAAGAACTTTATGAATCTGAGCCAAAAAAAATCTGTTGTCCCCACCAGAAAAAATCCTGTCCCAAAGGAGAGAAAATTGTGACTTGTGAGTAATATTAATAATTGTGCAATTATGTGGGAAAAAAATCAATGATTAAAAATTTTACTTAACCCACTTTAAGGTTCACAAATATTTTCCTTCTCAATTTTATTGCTTGTACCCATATTGCATCCAAATCTAATAATGGCATTATCATAATCAAATAAAATAATGCAAAACATTAATATAACAAAATAAAAAAAAGTTCATATGATATATAGTCCTAGTACACAAAAATAACATGCATACTAAATTAATCTGTTACAATAAAAATACTATTAATAACTAATAAATACTCTATCCAATTTCTATGAGCGTAATTACAATCTATGATTGAAACACTCCATTAACTACGTCGTCTAATCTGAACTCTCTCACCTTAGATTTAAAACTAGTACAATAGTAGAAGTTATTATAGTAAACAAGATTTACTATACTAAAGGTAGCCAATACAAAGTAATACTTGTCCAAACGACTGCCATTTAGGTTCTCTACAAACTAACTAGTATTATCTCTCCATGTAGAAGCCTTTTGAAACACAAGAACCAATAAAAGAGTTCTTATTTTTCCTAAATCATTTTTTGGATATAGAAAAAAGACCCACGACATGATCTTGAGGAGTTTGAGCTTGATTGTTAAAGAAGAGATGAATGCTTTTGCATAAAATCCCATCAAAGCTCCCAAGGAGAAAGAATTGTGGCACCAACCAAAACATGTTCATTGGAATTTTTCCATAATAATTAGTACCATGTAAATGATACATGTCTTTAACCACATCTATTTGCACTTTTCCACGTGTGAGGCAGAAAAACAACATAGTATTGTAAAAACTATGGACACTGTTATTCCAACACAGCCAGCATATCTAGAGGAGACCACATCATATGAATTATTACTATTAATATCGAAATGGAGTAGCTTTCTAATTATTGCCACATAAAGAATACTCATAGTTTTTCTAGATAGTCTGTAACATACTTGAAGTACAATTAAAGGTACTGCATACCTAAATGTGCTTGTTGAGATTCACTGTAATTGTTGTGTTGTGAAGGAGAAGCTAATAAGGAATGTTCTTTTTCAAAGGATGGTTAATGATGGTCTTTACTAGCTTCAAGCACCAAACTAAAATTTGGCTTCTCAATCTTCATGTTTAATCGAGTCCAATAGTTCTAAGAGTCAAATATTTTTTGGTATTACTACTAAGTCTAAGTCCAACGTAAAGTGATGTATGGCATATGAGATTAGGCCATCTATCATATAAAGTCTTGAGTCAAGTATAAATTTCAAGACAAGTTAAAATATCAAAAATGAACTCATTATGTGAAAATAGCGAATTCTATATAAACAAAGTAGAGTGAGTTTAGGAACGATTATCACTTTCCCTTTCTCTGAAATAGCTTCCCTACAATTCTTTAGTATTTGAATACAATCTTTGTCTTCCCAGTCATGAAGAACCCACTGCATATATAAATCCAATATTAAGTACTGATCAGTCTAAACTGAATAATTTTATATACTATATATATATGTATATAAGTACGTACCATAAGAACCTTCCTATTTCTTTATCGTTGTTCGTGATCGTACTTGATTCTCCATCGTTCTGATCCTCCAACAAACTATCACGGTAAATATCTCTCTCTCTGTTTTCTTTTTTTCTTTTTCGTAGACTGAATTCATTCCATTTTATATAGTCGTATTTCGATATTATGTGAATTGTGATCATGATTTTGAAGCAACTTTTATGTAGTTTAATACCTCTTGATCATATTCATTGTTCAAGCTACCTTAAGAGTTTTATTTTAATTTTCTTTGTCTATCGTTTGTTGCTGTAAATGAGTTCAATATTTTTCTTTCTTTTTTGTTTCATAACTCCTTTTTTTATTCTTTCTTTTTTCAATGTTTTTCTTTTTGTTATAAGTTTGTTTTATATTGATTTTGTTCTATTTTGTGCCATTATTTATGGCTTTGGCGCCTTACAAGGCTTTAGCACCTATTATATGGTTTGGCCCCTAATTATTTAGGGTAGTTTGTTTAAATTTTCACGTTTTTCGGTATTAAATGTATAAAAAAATTTGACACAATAATATTTTAAAGTTAATAAGTTATGCACTATACAGATTTATTAGTCGGAATAAAAGGATTATTTTGGTTAAGGTATGATTTAAATAATATATTAAACTGAAATAAGGTTTAAGAGGGTTTACTTTAAACGCTAATTCCTATTAGCTATGTTTTGGTTTATAATTTTTTAGGAATTTTCAGCATACAAGGAAAGTGTTTAGAATTTTAGTATTCGGATTCTAATATTATAATTAATTAAGTAAATTGAAGAATAAGAATCTTGAGGATCTTGTAATAAAGGGAGGTGGAAACACTAATGGTCTAATGAGAATATATTGGTTCAGATATATTTAGGAAGTCAAATTATTATGGAAATTTGGTTTGTTCTCAATATTATGGGAATGTACTAAAATGATTATATTATTTGTATTTTTAAAGAATTTCTGGATGAGTGGTATTAGTTTTTATGGAAGAAATGGAAGTACAAATTTGATGAATGAGCTGTGCCATTGTTTATGGCTTTGGTGCCTTTTAAGGTTTTTGCTCATGATTTATGGCTGGCCCCTAATTATTTAGGGTAATTGGTTAAAATTACAAGATATCATGAATTGTAAAAATATTCTAAAATTTAATAGCTAAAAATTATGGTATATAATTATGAGATTATTGCCTTATTAGTTTATTATAGATAACATAATATTAATTTTGGGTATATAAATTATAAATATGAGTTTATTATAGATAACATAATATTAATTTTGGTATATAAATTATAAGTGTGAGATTTTGTAATAAATTGGAGGTAGGGACATTAATTGTGAATTGAGAATACTTATTTTATTTTATTTTTTATTTTTGGAAAGATATTGAAATAAATGGGAAGTAAATGCTAATGAAGTATTGAGATTATTGCCTTATTAGTTGTATAGGAAGATACTAATATGAATAGTTTTTATAATAATTTGAATGGTATAATAATTAGGAGGTTATCTATTTAAATAATAAATAAGGAAGTATTATGTCATAATACCGAATTAGATTAATTAATATTAATTATTATTAATTAAATTTATGATGAAGTGGTATTAGGAAATTGGTACTTTTGAATGTGAAAGTGCAATCTTACGTTTTACGCTATAAATAAAATAATAAATAATTTGATTTATTAAGGATTTTGACATGTTTTAATCTATAAATAAGTAATATTTTTAAGAGATAAAATGAAATAATTAGTATATAATATTTTGAATATTTAAGGAATAATGGGTATTAAAAGGAAAATTTTATTTATGTTTGATTTTAAAAGGGTAAAAGTAAGGAATATGGATCCTATGAAGGTTATGAAGTAGAATGTTATAATTTAGTTGTTACTAGCCAAAGGGTAATCCCTTTGGCTAGTTTTAGTATTTTTTAGGGAGATCTAGTTGCTTAGTCTTGGTGGTTGGTTGATTCTCTTCAGTTTGAATAGTTTTCTAATTAAAGTTTTATGCTGTTTTTTGAATTTTTTTCAGGTGGAACTCCAGTATTTTATTGAGTTAGGAGCGTTATTTGAAGATGTTATAGCTTTATTGTCTAAATTTCCGGGGGCAGTTTTGTCTCATGGGGCTTGCTCTAAGATTTTAGCGGCCCATGGTTGGCAAAGCATGCTCTGCGGTTAGACGATGAGCTATCCTGGTTCGAGGAGGTTCCAGCGCCGGTGGCGGACGTGGGCGTCGTAAATTCACGAGTGATTTTAATCACTTTGTCAAAAAAAAAAATATCAAAAATGAAATGAATCATTGCTTGTCAATTTGATAAATCACATGCTCTACCTTTTAAGTCTTCCAATATCAAAGCTAGCAATGATCTTAATCTTGTGCATAGAGATCTATGGGGTCCCTCTCCAATCATGTCAAACAATGGTTTCTATGTTGATGATTGTACACATTTCACTTGGATCTATCCTCTAAAAACCAAAGTTGAAGCTTCTAAAATTTAAAACTCTTGTTGAAATTTAATTCGAAAAGAAAATTAAGAGTTTAAGAATGGATGGGGATGGGGAATATCAATCTCTAGAAAGCATTGATCACAAATATTCTTTTGAAGCATTGTATGCTAGGGAAACCAAATTATGCATTTCTTAGTCTTTGGTGTAGCATGCTTCCCTTGTATAAGACCATTCCAAGCTCAAACATTTCAATTCCACTATCTGAAATATGTCAATTTGGGTTATAGTGAATGTCACAAAGGCTATAAATGTCTCACTCCAATAGGAAAAGTCTACATCTCTAGAAATGTAGTTTTTAATGAACTAGAGTTTCCTTTCCAATCTTGCTTTCTCAACAACTATCAACCAACAAAACCTGTCATAATTCAAAGTGATTTCTTGTCTGTGCTCCCTTCTTTCCATTTTCCTATAGGTTCACCTTCTATAGCACCACCTTCTCGACCCACTTCCTTAAGCATGCCTAAAGAAGTTCCTTCCAAATAAACAGAGTCTCAGGTAAACTCTTATGACCCTACTCATGTTATTTAATCTCCTATTACTTAACAAGATGCTTGAGCGTTAAGAAGTGAGAGGAGAATTTCATATGTCTTATCTTTTCCACCAGATGATGCTACCATTTTGTAGAAGATGTTGCTGCTGCTCACCCTGCTATCATGCATGATCCTCCTCAAGGACATCCCATGACAACTTGAGCCAAGGGCGACATCTTCTAGCCTCAAGTCTTCATTGGGACATGTTGTGTGGAATCCTAGTTCATCTAAACCTTGCAGTGTTGAAGAAGCACTTTCACATCTAGGTTGGAGTAAAGCCATGAATGATGAGAATACTACTCTCAAAGCTAACAACACTTGTGTACTTTTACCACCAACCTCATATCAAAATTTGATTGGCAACAAGTGTTAGAATTTATGCCCTGAAAAGCATAAATGTTAAGTTATTAATATTTTTTTATTAAATAATTTATATTAAATATTAGAAATTTTCTCATTTATATTTGAGATTGTGGCTTGTAGCTGTATAGAAAACTAACATCACTTAACTATGAATAAAATAGTCAAAAACATATTAAAGTTATAGAATCTTCAATCAATGGTTGCTAGTAACAATTCACTAATGCATGTTCTATGGTGTAAGTAATCTTTGTTCATATTACTGATGTAGTGAGACATCTAAGTTAATCTATTGTATGTAATACAGATTATATATGACAATGACCGATATGAATAAAATTATCTTTATTAACATGTCGTTTATCATAAAGACCTAATTCATATTATAATACTTATCAATAGTAGATCGACCTAAATCTTAAATTATCATGAACTCTTATTATTAGTTTTTTTTGATTCACTCATTAAAGTTTCTCAGATAAGATAATTCTTACAACTTATGTTTTGAGAATCTAACAATATGGATGGCTGGAAAAATGATGTACAATTATAGAATCCTGACTTTCCTAACACATCAAATGTTGGTTCCCTTTAAGTGTTAATTCTGGAATTGGAGTGTTGTGCACCAATTCTGATGGGATATTGAATTATACTTCCGCTAGTAAATTAATGATACTAAATGATAAAGAAGTAATTAGAAGAGTAAAACAGTAATTTGATAAAAACTAATTACGAACCAACACATGGAGGGCTAATCACTGAAATTGATTATATCAATGGACACTCCAGTTAAACTCATTAATATAATTCTACAATTACTAAGAGTTCAATTCTATATTTATAGTAGCGTAATCATGAAATTATTAAACAATAGATTATTTGGTTGATGAGACTCAATAAATAATCTAGTTTATTAGAGCTTAAAATTATAGGTCTATGGTCCCCAAATTACCATCGTGAAACTGTCAAGGGTAGGGATAAAAGAGTTGTATAAAGATATTTGGAAAAATTTATTTTGAATTGACAAAATAGTAATTGTTTATTTTTGTAATAAATAAATAATTTTTTAAATTGATTAAATAGGGAAAAGATAAAGATTGTTAAGATAAATTTGTCAAGACAAAAGTTGTTAGGAAAAAATACACCAACCTTGTCCTAAATAGACACGGTAGGTGCTTATAGCGTATGCTATCCCTATAGAGTTTGTTTTTTTGAATTAATTAATTATTTAATTAATTCAATTAGGTAAATATCTATTTGGAAAAGTGCTTATAGATATTTTAAGGTTGTTGAGATCTTCTCTCAAGTCGTTGAGAGATTCTCTCATAAATATCATTAACCGAATTTGGTTATAGATATTTATTTATTTAAACAATTCAATATGATTTAATTAAAGGAATTTAACTACTATAAATAGAAGCATGATTTGAGAAATCAGATTACTCTTCCTGAACTTAATTTTAGAAATTTATAGATAGAAAAAGAAATTGTTTTTCTCTCAGTTTTTCTTGCTCATGTGTTGAGAACTCAACAAGAACAAATGTTATACACTTTATCCTAATTGCCCACACTATTCCTTGTGTGTGGTGAAATGATTTGGAAGATACTGGTGTGAGTCCAATTGCAATTTCCTCATCATCTAGATTAAGAGATACAATATACGGAAAGTTTTAAGGATACCTTGATACGCTTCAAGAGGTATACTCTAAACTTATTAATTTTTTTTATTTTGAGTTAATGTACACATATTTGGAGATCTATTGGGATATGGTACGATGATAATCAGATAATATGAAACTCTTTTATTGCGTACTTGATTTAGTAGCATAAAACTAACAACAAGTTGATATTTCATGAATGATTCAACTGTTATGGATCATTTCAAAGGTATAAAGCTTGACTGGTTGCTAAAGGGTTCCATCAAAGACCTGGCATTGATTTTGATAAGACATTTAATCTAGTTATCAAAGCTTCAACTGTAAGAATCATTCTAACCATTACTATTACTCGAGGTTGGGAGATTAGATAGCTAGATATTAACAATGCTTTCTTAAATAACTCATTGGAGGAGGATGTTTATATGGTGCAACCTCAAGGATTTAAGAAACAAGGAAGATAAGAGTATGTTTGCAAGCTAAAAAGAGTCACTATATGGCCTAAAACAGGCCCTTAGAGCATGGTTCGACAAGCTAAAAGCTACCCTGCTCAGCTAGCACTTCAAAGGCTCCAAATCAAAAACTTCTCTATTCTTTTAAAAACATGGTACTAATATCATTGTTGTTTTGATATATGTCAATGACATCATAGTGATAGGAAAAAATAACAACAAATTCAAAGGGTTGATCACTGAACTCAACAGGAAGTACACTCTTAATTGGTCCTTTACACTACTTCCTTGGAATAGAAGTGTTTAGGGATGAGATATGCCTTCACCTACCACATATTAAATACATAGAAGATTTGGTAAGAAGAACAATTTTACAAATCTAAAACCTTGTTCTACACCAGCTACTACAGGAAAGCTTGTGTCATTAACTGATGGAGAAATACTGTCTAATCCTACTGCCTATAGGAGCATAATTGGTGGCCTGCCGTATCTTTGTCACACAAGAATAGATAACTCATATGCAATTAGCAAGCTCAGTCAATTTTTAAAGGCTCCCATCGCAGTTCAATGGAGTGGTGCCAAAAGAGTGTTGAGATATCTTAAGGGAACAATGCATAAAGGATTGCACATCAGTGATGAACCATTAAATACTCCAGGATACTCAGATACAGATTGAGCATGTTTCCCTGATGATAGGACATCAGTGGCAGGATATTGTGTGTGCTTTGGAAACACTCTAGTGTCCTGGTCATTAAAGAAGTAGGTTGTGGTTGCAAGATCAAGTACTAAATTTGAGTATCGAGCCTTGGCACATGTTGCAGCAGAGATTGCATGGATTGAATCCTTGCTAAGAGTACTTGAATTTCCAATACCTATGGCAGTTAGTTGGTGTGACAACATGGGAGCTAGTGTTGTAGCATCTAATCTAGTTTTTCATGCTCAAATGAAACATATAAAAGTGGACATACACTTCATTCGTGAGAAAGTTTTGAATAAGTAGCTAGATATAAGATATGTTCCCTGTTCAGATCAAGTGGTGGATTGTTTAACCAAAGGCTTATCAAGCTTCAGGTTTCACTTCTTAATTAATAAACTTAGAGTGATTGAATCATCCTTGCCTTTGAGAGGGGATGTGAAGATATAAAACGAAAGGATTTTTCACCCTTACTTTGAATTCTATTATGCATTGTGGTTCTAAATGGACATGAGTCAAAAATGTTGATTCCTAAGCACATTGTGTCATTCGTACTGCAATGATGTTTGCATTATGGTGTATTATTATTATTCCCTTTTATGTTAGAATTAGTGCTATTTGTATTTGAGCCTTGTGGCTCTAGATATTTTGTAAATAGCCTTTAGGCTTTAGTCTATATAAAGGAACACTTTGGCTCCAAAATATGTGAGTTGAGTTTTACAAATTGCTTTCAATCTAAATTTTGTCTTTTAAGATCTTTTTGAGTGTCCATTTGCTAAAATTATTCGGCAGCTTCTCCTGGGCTCAATTGATTGATGTTTGGAGGAAAATTCTTGTTAAGGTAGTTATTCATGATCATACTATGTGGTTGCCTAATGATGAAGTAGTTGTTTTTTTTTATTCATGTGCTCTGGTTGCTTTAGTATGAACAGAATAAGGCTCGGCATGGGGAGAAGGCAGGTGATCCTAAAGGGGTTCTAGAAACAGCTTCTTTTTGCATAAATTTCAAGAGAACTCAAAACTTTTATCCTTATCGTATCCTTCCCTGAAGGTTAACCATTAGGTTCAAACAGGGGAGGAGGTTGCAGTTGGTTCCGCTATGTTCCTGCCTTCGCAGAGTGTTACCAGGTTGCCAATTTGGAAGCCTCTAGAGGTAGGGACTTGGAAGATGAATGTTGATGCTGTGATTTTTGAGTAGCATGGATGTATCGGGATGGGGGCGGTTGTGCGGGACAATAGTGGTATTGTGATCAGCTGTTATAAGGTTTCTTTTGAAGTTATTCTGTCTCCCATCACTGCCAAATTGATGGCCATTTTAGCTCTCAAATGGATTCACCATGAGACTATTGCTATTTTTCTTTTGAAAGTGATTGACTAAATGTTATTAGAGTTTTTAATCAGAAAGGGGAGATGACACTGTAGATGAAGTGATTGTTGGAGATATTCTCTATTTGATGAATCTTTGCTAAATTGGTTCTTGTTATTTTATTCCTCATGAGGGGAATAAGGTAGTCCATTTGTTGGCAAAACTGAGTCTACACTACTACAATGTTGGCCTTTAGAGGCTGTTTTTTCACTCCCAGTTATAAAAAGGGAAGCTAAAGGGTGTGAAAATACCCGTTTTTTTCGAAATTGACATTTAGAGGCGGTTTTTTGATAAAAACCGTAGGTATAAAATTGCATTATACCATTTAGAGGCGGTTGGAAAATAATGTTTTTTTTTTTTAGGCTCAGCCCTATGGCGTCGGTTCCTTTATAGGAACCGACGGCATAGGGTACACGTGTTTGCTGACACGTGTACCCTATGCCGTCGGTTCCTATAAAGGAACCGATGGCATAGGGTTATAAAACAAACCCTCCCTCAGCTTTCTTCCTCACTCGACCAAACCCAGCCAAAGCCAAAGAACCAGTACCTAGCAGAGACGAAAAACCCTCGCCGACCACCGCCTCCATGCACCACCCATTTCTCCCCCATTTCTCAACCATTTGAGCCCATTTTTGTTGCAAAATCTTCTATTTTCGATACTTAATCCTATACACCCAAAAAGTTTTAATTTTTTTCCCTATTTAACTGTCATCCGAACCTATACAAAAATAGTGGGTATAACTCCGGCCACCATTTTTTGTTGAGAAAACATTGAATCTCAACCTCTTCTAAGGTATAAATATAGTTTCTATTCATTTTTATAATGTACATTGTTTTATTTTTAGTTTTTGTAAATTATTTTTTGGATTTTTTAATTTTAATGGTAATATTGTTGTGTTGTATGTGTATAGTGCCCGGATTTTGTACGGAATTGCTCGTCGGATTGCGGTTATTAGGTAAAAATTTAAAGCTCAATATATAGTATATATATGTATTTTTATATTTTATTGAATATGTGTGTATATAATGCGTGTATATATTGTGTGTATATTAGTGTGTGTATAGTTTAGAAATAAAAATTTTAAAATTGAATTAGTGTGGGAAATAATTTTTTTTTTTTGAGATAATAGTGTGAGATATAATTGATTATATATATATGTATGTATAATTTAGTAACTAAGTAACTTGTTACTATTTTTAATAACTAGTTATAAGTAATGAAATAATTAATTTTGCAATTTCGTTGTATTTGTTTATATTGTAGGTTTGGCATAATTTTGTGTGTAGTGTATTTGAGCTTGCATTGATAGGTATATACTTTAACTAACTTTTTCTTATTATATAATTAATTATCAATGCATGTTAGTTGAGTTTGAATATCTTAAATATTCATCCGTAGTGAAGTAGGTTCTGCGAATACATGTACTGCGGTCGGATGGGTGGATAAATTTTGTATTGGTTATCTATTTTGTTTGTTATTTTAGGCACTTTTAAAATTTTTGGGAACGTCCAATTACGGTAGTTATCTTTGCGAAATTTCGGTAGAATTAGGATAAATCTTACTAAAAAAATATTAATATTTACATCACCCAAAGAACTAATTAATTATAACATAGTAATAAGATGTTAGGTCACTAAAAAATAATCTAACCATTTGCTATGTCAGCTTACTAATCTAGTGAAAATGGTGACCTTAATTTTAAAATTTCATTCAAAATTAGAATCAAACATGCCCAAAAATTCATCTTTGCCATAACTAATAAAAACAAAAACAAATCCCAATATCATTTCAATCATCTTTCTTTTTGGGTATAGTTGATGACCATTGTAATGATTAGCTACATGGTCCACAACATGTTTAACACTTTACTAAAATCACAATCCTTAAGCTAAAAGTCATTCATCATTACACATAATAATAGTAATAAAAAAAAGTTACTTTAATTTTGGAAGAAGAATACAAATGCAATAACTAATAAAAATAATAAAAGTAAATTAAAGCAAAAAACACATTTCTTATGCTTAAATCATTGACTCATTGTTCTGTTAACCTAAAATAGAAACCCAAAGAAATCAAACGAGACTTACTTCCATTAACATACTCCAAGTCGGGAATGACATTCAATACTTAACAATTTTTTTATGCATTTAATATTTCGTATACAGTACTTGTTATATATATAGCTAACTTTAAATTTTGTTTGTTAATGGTGTAGACATGGCCAACTCGGAATCAGGATCTGATTCAGGCGCAGAAAATGAGTGTCCAAACGTAATACCTACACGAGGGCCGACGCAGATGAATGAAATATCCAAACTAATGGATCAGGGCAAAAGAGTGGCCCTCGAGGTTAATGACAAAGGACAATACTGTGGGAAAAGCTATGCGAAGCTCGTATCCACTCTAGGAGTCAGATGTCGGCAGACGATAGGGTTGTCCTATAAAAATTGGAAAGAAGTCAACCCGACTCTGAAAAATAAAGTTTGGAAAGACATACAGGTAAGCTGTTATTTGTTAGAATTTTGATTTGTTTTTCTATTACTTCAAATGTTGACTCTAACCGTGTTTGTTTTCCTTCAAAATAGACGGGGTTCATTGTGCCGGACTCCTTCAAACATGATTGTCTCATCCTAGCTGGGAAGTTAATGAAAGACTTCAAGAATAGGATGACAAAAGACATCATAATGCCCGCTTTGAAAGAGAAGGATCTGGGACGACTGGCACAAGTCCCTGAAAAGCACCCCGAGATCGACGCTGCTGATTGGTGCAAATTTGTTGAAAGTCGACTAACTCCTGAATTTCTGGTACGCTAATTATATTAACACTAAGATAAACTCTTAAATACAAGTACATGTATCTAATGTATTTTTTTGGCATTGTAGGAATTGAGTAAGGTGCAACGTGAACGTTCATCGAAAATTCAATCCAGACATCGAAGTGGTCGGAGTGGAATGGTGAATGTACGGGAAGCTGTGGTAAGTAATGCTTAAAATTTAATGTGCTATAATGTGCTATAAAATTTAATTGGTACTCATTTAATTGTTATAACGTTATGTAGAAAAAGGATCTCAAAGTTGCAGATCCCCCCCGCCACCGTGTTTGGATTAAATCTCGCACCAAAAGTCGAAAATTTGTCACTGATTACGACAAGGAAATTGCAGAGAAGATAGTAAGTATATATTAATCCTTAATTCAGTTCTACTCATGAGTTAGTGTATATAATTCATATACTAATTGCTTGAATATATGCGTGCATTAGGCTCAGTTAGAGGAGAAGCTAAGTCAGGGACAAATTCAGGTCCAGGGCCAAAACGATATCCTGACGCAGGCGCTCGGGACACCAGAGCATCCTGGACGTGTCAGGGCTACTGGGTATGCTATTACTTGAAATGTTATTTATTTAGTTACACAAATAAAATCGTAGCTAATTTGCATTTTATGATTTGTAGGTTCCTGACCAGGGCATCTCAACTGTTCGGCAGGAAGAAAAGGGAAGTGTCTGATGTTGTGGCTCGGCAAGCGAAGGAGATTGAAAAATTAAAAGCCGAAGTCCAATCCCTTAAGCAGCAAAGAAACACTGCCGAACAAGAGGAAGAAGGAGAGGTGGCTGGTGAGGCGTATGTTCCACAACCATACGCTCCTCAGGATGAGGTACAATCACAAACTTATGCTGAGGAGTTTATTTCCCTCAACGACCAAGGTATCCTGTACAATTTCGATGACCATGCGGCCCTTAATCAGCAAGTACATCTCTGCTCTGACAACATCGATAACATTGTGGCCCGAGGGTATTTGTACGAGCATGTTGGTATAATCCAAGTTCACTGCCAGAACTACGATGATTCACATGCCCGGATTATGGTTTTGGAAATCCTGCAAGAGGACGCTGAAATCCCAGTCCCAATTGAAGAGTGCAGATATGTTAGGGACGTATACCAGATGTTCCTTCCTTGGCCTAAACACTTAATTCTAACAACCGAGGTAACTTCGCTTATAAATTAATTATTAATGATTAATGGAGTTTGAATATCTTCAATATTCATCCGTAGTGAAGTAGGTTCCGCGAATATATGTGCTGCGGTAGGATGGATGAACAAACTACTGTTATATATGTGTTATTTGTCGTTATACAGCCATGTTTAAAATTTTTGGGGTCATTCAATTACAACCGTTATGCTGCCGAAATTTCGGTAGAATTTGGATAAAATTTGATATATATATATTATGTTCTGTTTTGTTTAGGGTCCACTCGCTCAACCGCCCTCAAGACGTGATGCGTTAAAGGGGAAAGCTCCGATACTTTCTCCACAAGGCCGTGGTGCACGGGAAGATGACTTGTTCACGGAAGAGAAGATGTCGTTGATCCCTAATTCGCTAAAATTGATGATTCATGAATTCTTGAGGCTCAAAGATAAACGTGATATAATCAGAATTCCTGTCCCCCGAGGATTCATTGCACCGCGTACCCAGATCACGTTATCTGGAGAGGATTTGCAGCAGGTTGCTACGTGTGACTACATCGGCAACCAGGGAATGCTGTTTGGAATGATGTATACTCTTCTTTAATCTAATTAACCTTATATCAAATTATAGTTAAATTATTATAAGACACTAACACTTTTTTTGGCAGGCACATATGGGAGAGCATCAACGGTCTGAGGAAAATTTTCAAGTTTTACGACCCAGAGCTTCTCATAGTGCATGGGATCACCGATGAAGAAAAGAGTCAGTCTTTTGAAGATGCGGCAAGAAGATTGGCTAATTGGTTATCATTAATGAACAACAACCACCAAATGTTCTTTATTCCTTGGAATATCGGGTAAACTTTATTAAATTCTTTAGTGCTAATTGTTCATTTCTATATTATGTCTTCAAATTATTTTTATACTATCTTACTTATATTCCAATATAATTTTTTAGGATGCATTGGACGCTAGTGGTGGTTACGCCAAGGAAAATTATCCATTTAAACCCTTTAAGTGGCCGCCCAATTCTCGAAGTAATAGAACAAATGATCAGAAGGTAATAATTTAATGACTTCTTATGTAACTAATTTAAATTAACTAACGAATTGAAATGCTAATATAATTTTCCAAAACAGGGCATTCATGTATATAGGGAACGCATATGAGTATCTTGGCCTGTGGCAAGGAATTAACCAAGTAAACTGTCCAAGACAACCTAAAAGCCAAGAATGCGGTATTTATGTTTTGAAATATATCACTGACATCGTCGCACGTGCCAACCCCAGCCGTTACATACAAGATCAAAAAGCTGTAAGTTTTAATTATTGATTATAGTATATAAATTCTATAATAACAAATATATAATATACATATACATAAACTAAAATAAATTTTTAATTTTTTTAACAGTTTGGGTGTAAGAAGCAATACGATCCAAAAACAGAATTGTTACCACTACAGCGAAAGTGGATCGAACAATTGATGGCGGTGATTCACGGTGACTATTGAGGTTGAAAGGTCCAAGAATTTTTCTTCATTATGTAATTTTTATAGATTAACTTGTAGTTAGATTTATT